>NC_083591.1:51746314-51899494 GCF_027579695.1 Neoarius graeffei | reverse complement strand
AAACACAACACCGAATTTAAAGTTAAGTGAAAAAACAAAATTAACAGTGAGGAATAATGTGTATATGGAGATGTCCGTGTGTGTGTGTGAGAGAGTGTATATAAGGAGAAGTACTGACTTACTGTTGGACTGGGAGATGGAGGCTAGATCGCAGAGAAGGAGGGTTACAAAGGAAATGAATAATATTATCTTTATGTCGGATAATAATAAGGGAAATAAGAATAGGGATAAGAATAAGAAAAAATTTGATTAACTGACTGATTATAAGGATTGCCTGGGCACCCAAGTATGACCACGGTGTCGTCCCGCCCCCCGCACAAGATATACCACAATGAGACGGCAGAGGAAGGCCCTGCGTGCTAACCAGCCCACAGCCCTTGGCCCAGGGCCCCAGCACCTCCGCCCCACGACCCACCACACCTCAACTCCAGACCATCACGCAACACGCCGTATTTGTCCTATATAAGAATGTAAATGGATATATTGTGGGCTTTCTCTAATGTATTGCATTAAAATAAGTGTTTAAAAGGACTAAAAGTATTTGCTGTAATAGTAAGAACGTATCTTTTCAGGAATAATTATTATTATTATCACATTTTTCACAAATTGCTCCTGTCATTTCGTCAGTTTGTTTACATTCTAAGCGGAATTATTTTGTCGGACGTTTTGTATAAAGTTTTTACTTTTTATCGAATTTGCAAAATAAAAATAGTCTGTTTCTCAAAATCCATTGAATGTGGATAGACTAAAACAGTTATTCTTCTCAATCTCGTCGTACGTGGCTTACGACTCGGTGCTACGCGCCTCGTCGGCTATCAACTCATGTACGACTCGATTTCATGGAATAACTGTTAATTAGTATAAATACGGACGTGATTATAGAAAATCGCAAAATGGCAGCAAGTCTGTCACCATAAGTGAGGACAAAGGGAGAATTACAAATGATGAAAGAAAGTGCTGTTCTTAAAAGCACTAAAGATGCTACGAAGTTTGGTCTAAAACTATTCAAAGGTAAGGTGGAATTGGGATTTATTTTATCGAATTCAAAACAAAGTATTTTATGTGACTCGGCGTAGAAAAGTGACACAAGTCCGTGTGTGCCTTTATTACATTTGCATGCCGCTTTTGAATTTTGAACTAATTAAAAAAAAAAATATATATATATATATATATATATATATAATATATATAATGTTATTTACCAGCTGGGAGGTCCGTATCGTGAAATACCATGACTGAGGTCTTGAAAGTGCTGACCGAGGCCGAGGTCACGGTATTTCACCATGCGGACCGACCTTAAGCTGGTAAATAATGCTATTTTGAATCCTCATTCACGGCTGTAATGCAAATGGCTTCCTCCTCGGTATACAAGTGCACTTCCATGGCAGGAAAAAAACTACATTTTGCTGCCTATGTAGTCCCCTATTGATACAAAATTGAGTCATTCAGGATTCAGCCATGTTTTTGCTCGGCGTTAGCAACAGTTAGAGGTTTTTAGCTTTCTCCTGAAATGTTTTCTTTTATTTCTTCTTCCTCAGGGTAGTAAAACTCGTTTTCGCTGTGAAGACTGCCGTTATCGCTATCCATGATGTAAAATTAATGCTATTCTCCTGAGAAATGCGAAATAAATGTTGACAAAAATTGCTACTGTGTTTGTTGTTGTTGTTGTTGTGAACGAGCGAGTCGCCAGAGGTCCATAACCGGCGTCCCTATCATAGGATAGGGACCGGCTCGCCAGCCAATCAGAGCACAGGATTTGATGGAAACCGGGCCGCGAAAAAAATAAGATGTTTAATTTTTTTTAATAACAAAACAGTTATCTGGCGGCACGGTGGTGTAGTGGTTAGCGCTGTCGCCTCACAGCAAGAAGGTCCGGGTTCGAGCCCCGTGGCCGGCGAGGGCCTTTCTGTGTGGAGTTTGCATGTTCTCCCCATGTCCGCGTGGGTTTCCTCCGGGTGCTCCGGTTTCCCCCACAGTCCAAAGACATGCAGGTTAGGTTAACTGGTGACTCTAAATTGACCGTAGGTGTGAATGTGAGTGTGAATGGTTGTCTGTGTCTATGTGTCGGCCCTGTGATGACCTGGCGACTTGTCCAGGGTGTACCCCACCTTTCGCCCGTAGTCAGCTGGGATAGGCTCCAGCTTGCCTGCGACCCTGTAGAACAGGATAAAGCGGCTAGAGATAATGAGATGAGATGAGAAGTGTGTGTGTGGTGTTCATCAGCTGCGACATGAAATCAGCTGTCCATATGTTCTTTAATTTGGTCACTTTGTGTAGTTTTGCTACGGTATCTGCTGTGCTATGACGTGTCACACTCGGTGTAGTGAGTGAACAGGTAAGTCGGATCAAAACCTTTAACCTGTAGTTCCCTGGAGGTTATTGTTTCATTTTGGGGTTTCTGCAGCATAACAAGATTTCAGTTTTTAATCAGTGTTGAAAAGAATAAAACATGTATTTCATTCAGATGTTTTTTTTTTTCCTTTCCTTTCCTTTTTAAACTCATGAATACGGACTTGTTTGATGCGCTGCAGCTGAAGACGTCTCTGGGAAAAGGTCGAGCCTTTATCCGTTACTGCCTGGTGCACCAGCGACTGGCAGACACTCTTCAGCAATGCCTGATGAACCAGAGAGTCACATGGTAGGAGAACAGGAAGTACACATGATGACTGTAAGAAAATGTTTAACGCGAAGCAGAGAATGGCACGCCGCAATGAACCATGTGATCATAATTTTGGCTGACGGTCATTTAAAAATATCCTGCTTGCACGGGATTCTGTTGAAGGTGCTGGTCAGTGATGAGATGAGTAAGCACGCTGGATGACTCGCCGTGTCTCAAATCATGAACTGCGCAGTTATTATTGGACCACACATTATACTCGATTATGTAGTCATTACGAGTGAGGATGAATAATTGCCTCAAGGCGCTGAGTCACCAGAACAGCCTCGACGGGAACAACCTTCAGGTGGCTCCGCCTCTTCTTCGCTATTCAGTGCAGCAAGTTTCCAATAAACCTCATTTCACACTTTTCATAGTTTTAGCAGCCAACAGGATTTGTATTACATTTAATAAATAGCAATAGCATGACTTTTTTTTTTTTTTTATTGTTGATTAGTTGGGTTTGGGTCTAATTTGAGTACATGTCCATATACACTACCGTTCAAAAGTTTGGGGTCACTTTGAAATGTCCTTATTTTTGAAAGAAAAGCACTGTTCTTTTCAACGAAGATCACTTTAAACTAATCAGAAATCCACTCTATACATTGCTAATGTGGTAAATGACTATTCTAGCTGCAAATGTCTGGTTTTTGGTGCAATATCTCCATAGGTGTATAGAGGCCCATTTCCAGCAACTCTCACTCCAGTGTTCTAATGGTACAATGTGTTTGCTCATTGCCTCAGAAGGCTAATGGATGATTAGAAAACCCTTGTACAATCATGTTAGCACAGCTGAAAACAGTTGAGCTCTTTAGAGAAGCTATAAAACCGACCTTCCTTTGAGCAGATTGAGTTTCTGGAGCATCGCATTTGTAGCCTGGGCCCGCCCATCCTAAGCGTGACGCAACACGAGGGCCTGTTGCGAGCTTAGTCTGGCCAGGCAAGCTATCTACAGCTCTTCCAAGCTCCCGAAAAATCGGGAGCCAATCAACTTTGAGCATCTCCAACGGCCCTGGGTAGAGGCGTGTTCAAGGCAGTGACGTAGTAGAACTGCGACCGGAAGCCATAGATTGTTTGCAGAATCTATGCCGGAAGCGCTTCATTCACTAGAAACATTACGAACATGGAGCAAGTTCTCACTGAAAACGGAGCAAAGAGCAGCCCTGGAGGTATTTATTGAAAAGAAGGACGTTTTCGCCTTGCTCCCGACCGGCTTCGGTAAGAGTTTAATCTACCAGTTAGCCCCGTCGCGTCACATACTGTGCGTCAGAGGAAAGAGTGATGTGATTGGTTTAAGCTTCGTCACAGCCTTTTCTGGCTTCGACCAGTAGCAAACTGAGGCATTTCAGGGAGGCGGGTCAACCACGCACTTTGGGAAACGGTTGGGCTTAATATCTTTGCCAGACCAAATGCTCGCAGAGCTTTGAAGTCGCGTTAGCCAGACTATCGCATTTGTGGGGTCGATTAAATGCTCAAAATGGCCAGAAAAATGTCTTGACTATATTTTCTATTCATTTTACAACTTATGGTGGTAAATAAAAGTGTGACTTTTCATGGAAAACACAAAATTGTCTGGGTGACCCCAAACTTTTGAACGGTAGTGTATTCGGACGACAGTATTATATGTGCATCATACACACCTATACTCACCGGCCACTTTCTTAGGAACACCCCACCATCAACCTGCTGTTTTATTTTATGCAGTTCTCTAATCGGCCGATCGCTTGACAGCAGCACAACATGTGAAATCACGCAGATACAACTCAAGAGCTTCAGTTATTAATGTTCACTTAATTCAGACATCAGAACGGGGGAAAAAAATTGTGATCTCAAAGTGTGACTTTCTTTCACCGCGGCATGGGTGTTGGTGCTAACCAGACGGACTGATTTGAGTGTTTCTGAAACTGCTTCTGATCTCCTGGGGTTTTCACACAGAACAGTCTCCACAGAATGGTGCGAAAAACAAAAAAACATCGAGTGAGTGGGCGACAGTTCTGTGGCTGGAAAGTAAACAAACGCCTTGTTGATAAGCGAGGTCAGAGATCAGAAAATGGCCAGATTGGTTCGAGCTTTTTGGCCAGGAAGGATATAGTAACCCATAGCAACTCTTTACAACCGTGTTGAGCAGAAAAGCATCTCAGCATGCAACAGAAGAGCACATTGGGTTCCACTCCTACTCCTACCAGCCAAGAACAGGAATCTTAGAATCAAGACAAGGTTCCTATTAAAGTGTACTGTACATAATTGGGTCTTGCGTGTACTCTGATTCTAAAACAGTTTATTAATTTCTCTTAGCATGTGCAACAGTATTGTGCACTTCTCCTATGGTTTCGTACATACTGTAGTAATGTAGTGTAGTATGCTTTTTTCAGGCCACAGATAGTCATTATAGTAACAGGAAACACAGCTTCAGATGATGCCATATTGTGATGTACTGTACAAATAGACCAGACTGATGTTCTGATGTTTTTGGAAACGCTTAACCTCTGCAGAATCAGTCCTACGTTCTTGTCCGTGCATGGTGTAAACACTGTACACTACAGGCTTGTGTCTGCGTAAAATGAGCAGGCGCCGTCATTTAAACCAGAACCACAGGTGCCTTTATGTAGCGTGCAGGATCAGTAAACTGAACTGAAAGCTAAAACTACATAACGGACACCAGGAATGGGGAAACATGCCACGTCTATAAGAGTACACTGGAGAAAAACAAACACATACAAGGAAGTAGTGCATTTCAAGTTAATCTTTTGCTCTATTAATGTATGCATTAACATTAGGGCATTGAACTTGTGTGACCAAAATTGTTACGCTTGTTTTATTTAAAGTGATCACATTTTATTTTATTAAAAAAATAATTAAATACTGTAAATTTAAATAACAGCTGCCGTAAAGTACATCTATTTCACAATGGTACAGGTTGATACTTTTTTATTATATACACACTGATCAGCCATAACGTTAAAACCACCTGCCTAATATTCTCGTCTCGTCTCGTTTCATCTTCTTCCGCTTTATCTGGGGCCGGGTTGCGGAGGCAGCAGTCTGAGCATGGAAGCCCAAACTTCCCTTTCCCCAGACACCTCGGCCAGCAACTCGGGAAGAACACCGAGGCGTTCCCAAGCCAGCTGAGAGACATAGTCCCTCTAGCGTGTCCTGGGTCTTCCCCGGGGCCTCCTCCCTGGGGGATATGCCTGGAACACCTCCCCAGGGAGGCGTCCATGCCTGCCTAATATTGTGCTACCAAAACAATCCCATCGAGACATGGACCCTACAAGACCTCTGAAGGTGTGTTATGGTATCTGGAACCAAGATGTTAGCAGCAAATCTTTTTAAGTTCTGTAAGTTACGAGGTGGTGCCTCCATGGATTGGACTCGTTTACCCAGCACATCCCATCACAGATCCTTGATCGGATTGAGGTCTGGGGAATTTGGAGGCCAAGTCAACACCTTGAACTCTTTGTCATGCTCCTTGAACCATTCCTGAGCAATTTTTGCAATATGGCAGGGCGCATTATCCTGCTGAAAGAGGTCACTGCCATGAGGGAATACCATTGCCATGAAGGGATGTACTTGGTCTGCAGAAATGTTTCGGGAGGTGGTACGTGTCAAAGTAACATCCACATGACCCAAGGTTTACCAATGTTAGCACAAGGAAACAGTGGCCTAATGGTTAGAGAAGCAGCTTTGGGACCGAAAGGTTGCCAGTTTGATTCCCTGGACCAGCAGGGATGGTTGAAGCAAGGCATCTAACCCCCAACTGCTCCCCAGGCTGCTCTGGGTATGTTGTAAGAGTGTCTGTGAAATGCCTGTAATGTAATAGAACATTGCCTGGAGCATCATGCTGCCTCCATTGGCTTGTCTTCTTCCCATAGTGCATCCTGGTGCCACTTCTTCCCCAGGGGGGAAAATGTGATTTCACCTGCTTCCTTTCTCCATGGTCCAGTTATGATGCTCACGTGCCCATTTTAGGGGTCAGCATGGGCAACCTGACCGCTTTGCAGCAATGTCAGGTTTATTTTTATAGCGCTTTTAACAATAGACGTTGTCGCAAAGCAGCTTTACAGAGTTTTAATGACTTTAAACATGAGATGATTTTATCCCGAGTCTATCCCCAATGAGAAGCCTGTGGCTACGGTGGCAAGGAAAAACTCCCTCAGACGACATGAGGAAGAAACCTCGAGAGGAACCGGACTCAAAAGGGAACCCATCCTCATTTGAGTGATAGCAGACAACGTGATTTATAACAGTTTTAACATGAAACCTGTTTTACTGATGTTGTAAACTGTTCACTGATGGAAACTTGAGTGCAAAACTGTTCATGGCAGCTGCAGTCCTAAAGTTAGCAAGTCAACTGTAGTCCTCAGCCATAAAAGCATTACTGTAAGAGTCCAGAGCGTCTTCCAAGTGTGACTTTTGAGAGAGAGAGGCACATACTATGTGGCCCTGTATAGACCCCTTTCACATGACGTCACCGCGCCGCAAGATTTTGTTAGGCACCATATTGGAAGACCAAGTACATGTACTCACAATATAAAACAAAGTACGAGCGAGAGTAAAGTGACACGATGGATGATAATTCGGGTTATGTGAGTACATTACCAGTTGCAGAAAGGGCACGGTATGTGGAGAAACTGGCTGTGATGGATGGGTTTGACCCATATGATAAGACTCGGGGCAAGGGAGAATGGAAACATACGTAAGGAGGACCGGACACCAATTCTGCCATCTGTTTGCTACCCAGACATTGTAAACTATTTGTTGTTTACACCCAGTGCCTACACTCAGTGTTCGAACTATGCCGATATTTTCGGGGGGGTCCCTTTTTTTCCCTGGGGGGGTGCTTGCGCTTGTCTCAGAGCGCAGATCTCCAAACACATGAGAAGCCTATCTTACGCACATATCACGCGGACTCCACACCTCCACACACGCATCGCGTCTGAAGTCATAACTCATCAGGGGAAATCATGTCCACATTGGCATGTTCAAAAAAACAACCTCGCGTCAACAGTGATACCACACGCAAGGAAAAAAAAAAAACAGTCAGGCTACTCAACAACCAACCTGGCAGCAGCGAGCAAGCCCCAAACCATCCTAAATTATTATTATTATTATTAAATTGTAGAAGTCTGGGAGGCTTGCTCCTCATACAGTTATCAACTTGGGGCCAATTTAGCATGTTTTAAATCTGAATTTCTTGCGTTTGCTTACCTCAAAGTGTCCGCAGATCATGCACAGACTTATCCATTATATCCACAGTTTTTTGCCAAGTCTCACACAGGTTTCTTTCAAGTCTACTGTTGGGCCATCTCATCTCATCTCATCTCATTTCATTATCTCTAGCCGCTTTATCCTTCTACAGGGTCGCAGGCAAGCTGGAGTCTATCCCAGCTGACTACGGGCGAAAGGTGGGGTACACCCTGGACAAGTCGCCAGGTCATCACAGGGCTGACACATAGACACAGACAACCATTCACACTCACATTCACACCTACGCTCAATTTAGAGTCACCAGTTAACCTAACCTGCATGTCTTTGGACTGTGGGGGAAACCGGAGCACCCGGAGGAAACCCACGCGGACACGGGGAGAACATGCAAACTCCACACAGAAAGGCCCTTGCCAGCCCCGGGGCTCGAACCCAGGACCTTCTTGCTGTGAGGCGACAGCGCTAACCACTACACCACCGTGCCGACTGTTGGGCCAATAAATCATAAATTAAACAGCTCAGATTTGTTTGTTTAAGTCGTTTGCCACTCCACTTTATTCTCGTGGGTTCACTTATTTCCTCCTAATCACGAGTTTGTTGGTCTTCCAAAATGGCGCAGGGTCTGTTTACTTCCGGTTTCGGGTGACGTCAGTGAAAGGGGTCTATACAGCACGCTGTGATGCACTGTGTGTTCTGACACCTTCCTGTCATAGCCAGCATGAACTTTTTCAGCAATGCGGGCTACGGTAGCTTAAAGAAGCCATTATTTGTCACATGCACACTCAAGCACAGTGAAATTCATCCGCTGCATTTAACCCATCTGAAGCAGTGAACACACGCGCACACACACCCAGAGCAGTGGGCAGCCGTACTACAGTGCCCAGGGAGCAGTTAGGGGTTAGATATCTTGCTCAAGGGCACTTCAGCCCAAGGCCGCCCCATGTTAACCTAACTACATGTCTTTGAACTGTGGAGGAAACCCACGCAGACACAGGGAAAACATGCAAACTCCACACAGAAAGCCCCCGTCGGCCACTGGGCTCAAACCCAGAACCTTCTTGCTAAGCACTTACACCACCATGCCGCCAAAAGTTCGCACTGCATTGGCCGGGAATCGTGCGCAGGCCTCCTACGTGGCAGGCGAGGAGTGTACCACAGACTCACCAATGCCCAGCACTTCTGTGGGACTGGGCCATATGGGCTAGCCTTCACTACCCATGCACATCAGTGAGCCTCAGGCACCCATGACCCTGTCACCGGTTCACCAGTTGTCCTTCCTTGGACCACTTTTGGTAGATATTAACCATTACATACCAGGAACACCCTACAAGACTCACTGTTTTGGAGATGCTCAGACCCAGTCGTCTAGCCAGCACAATTTGGCCCGTGTCAGAGGCTTTATCTTTGCCCATTTTTCCCGCTTCCAGCACATCAAGTTCGAGAACTGACTTTTCACTAGCACCAATTGTAACGAGATAATCAATGTTATTCACTTCACCTGTAAGTGGTTTAAATGTTATGGCTGATTCGTGTGTGCAAATATAGTATATATAGAGGGACATTTTATACATTTTTAATCACACAACCAGTTATGACTTTTTCCTTTTTTGTAAGCTTCTTTTTTTTTTTGCGCTAAACACTCTACAGAAAGTTCAGCACATCCCTTGTTTTCTGATTTATTTCAACTGCCTCAGTTTTACTTCTGCCTGACATTTGAGAATAATTTTCTCTTCCTCTCTTGGAATAAGTGTGACTTGTTGACGAGTAGAATGTCACTTTTTTTTTTTAAACTATCATTTGGAAGTTGTTTATTTTTGTGCCAGGTTTCATCCCATCCAGTGACTCTGTCCTTTGATTTTTCAATGCAGTGACTGGTACTACGCCCGCAGTCCTTTTCTGAAGCCCCACCTCAACGTTGACATCGTTAATCACCTGTATGAGCTGAACCAAATCCAGTTTGATGTGGCATCCAGAGGATACGATCTAGACTCCGAGTGGCCCACCTTTGCCAGGTTGTTCAGGAAGTCTTCTGGTCTATGCTTATGCAAAAAGATCTTGCACATACTGCAGAACAGGGTTTTCAACTGGCAGGTCAAGGTCTAGAAAATGCCAACCCTTCCACCCATGCCCCTTTTCCACCAAAGCAGTTCCAGGGCTGGTTCGGGGCCAGTGCTTAGTTTGGAACCGGGTTTTCTGTTTCCACTGACAAAGAACTGGCTCTGGGGCCAGAAAAACCGATTCCAGGCTAGCACCAACTCTCTGCTGGGCCAGAGGAAAGAACCGCTTACGTCAGCGGGGGGGGGGGCGGAGTTGTTAAGCCCAACAACAATAACAAGACCGCGAAAGATCGCCATTTTTAAGTGACGAGAAGCAGCAGCTGTACAAACGCGAAGTCATCCATTATTATTGTTGTTGTTGCCGCTGCTGCTTCTTCCGTGTTGTTTTTGCTTTGATATTCGCGCCAAGGTTTATGTAAACGTAGCGCCGTAACTGACGTATACAGCGACGTAATGACGTGGCTCCGCTTAGCACCGCGAGCTATGGAAAAGCAAACTGGTTCTCAGCTGGCTCGCAAGTTGAACGAGTTGTGAACCAGCACCAGCACTGGCTCCGAACCAGCCCTGGAACTGATTTGGTGGAAAAGGGGTACCAGAGAGCGCAAACAGCTTTGCTTCCAACTCTATCCAAATACTGTAACAGAGCCAATAAACCTATGACAAAACCCGGCCGTAGTTTAGAGACCCCATTTTCCAAAACATAAACCAGTATGACTTCTGTAGTAGCTCCTCTGTTGTATCGTGTCCAACCTCATGCGTTTAGGTGTCACATGCGTCTGTACAGAGTCTGTGGTGCAAGTCAAAAGCAGTATTGTGAAGTGAAACGACATAAGACAGAACCCCTTGCAATTATTTTATTTATAGACATTAATTAACCCATAAACGTAATTGCTGTCGCCATTCAGTCATGTTAGTTGCTTATTTGGGACCTTGCATGTGACCCTTTAAAATTTTTAGCTCCACCCTTGCTGTTGAATGCCGCCATCATTCACTTATTTATTTTCAGCCCCGACAATTCTGTATCTGAGTTTTATATAAAGACGTGGTTTGGCTTGACTCTTGCACTGCGTTTAAAGCTACTCAAACCTGTTACATCAGTTTTCACTGTGCACAGCATGTCTTTCCTGTTTATTTCACCTCAGCGAAACACAGTGCTTTCCTGGCTCTCACAACATCCTCTTGTGGTAATCAACCAACATGCAACTGCTGATGAGTTTCTTTTGCTCTCACCAAGCGTGCAAATAAATAGGGCGATTTTTACAACATCGCATAAAAGTTATGTCTGTTTATGAATTCTTGCATGCACAATATCATCGGGGCTGCTCTAGCATCATACACACAAGTAATCAGGTTTAAAGAATACCAATCATTCATAGGCATCATGTGCGTGCGTGTCACGGCTCATTACACACGTACACACATTACACACGTGCCCACAATTAACCATGTTTGGGACGTAGGCATTTCGTCAAAGGTTACGTAAAAAGGACATTTTTGAGACCGCTTCTAGTACACAAACTTTTTTTTCTTTTCAGAAAGGTTTTGATTTTGTTATTTTTAATGTAAATAAATAGATTAACATGGAACATTATTATTTAGCTCATCCGGCCGACAGGCGATGAGTTTATGCCATCATGTGTTATCCGTCCATCATCGTCCATGTTTCACGAAAATCGTGTCTTCTCTTTCAGTTCTTCAATGATTTTTATTCTTTTTGGCAGGAAGGTGGGTTTGCCTGGGCTGCATATAGCTTCTACCCAAATTTGCATAATTGCAATTAATAATGAAGATATGGAGTAATTAACCAATCCCTAACGAGGAGTTTCCACACACATCGCTTCTTCTTCCTCAGTTCTTCACTGATTTTGATTTTTTTTTTCTAGCATGAAGGTAGAGGTACCTAGGGTGCATAGAACTTCTACCCAGATTTGCTTCATTACGATTATTAATGAAGTTATGGACTAATTAAGGGGCGGCACAGTGGTGTAGTGGTTAGCACTGTCGCCTCATAGCAAGAAGGTCCTGGGTTCGAGCCCAGTGGCTGACGAGAGCCTTTCTGTGTGGAGTTTGCATGTTCTCCCCATGTCTGCGTGGGTTCCCTCTGGGTGCTCCGGTTTCCCCTACAGTCCAAAGACATGCAGGTTAGGCTATTTGGTGGCTCTAAATTGACCGTAGATGAGGGTGTGCATGGTTGTCTGTGTCTATGTGTCAGCCCTGCGATGACCTGGTGACTTGTCCAGGGTGTACCCTGCCTCTCGCCCATAGTCAGCTGGGATAGGCTCCAGCTTGCCTGCGACCCAGATAATGGATGGATGGACAAATTAAGCCTTAATGAGTAGTTCAACAAAAATCGCTTCTTCTCGGTTAATTCCTCACCCTTTTGGATTCTTTCTGACAAATAGGTCGGTATTCCTAGGGTGGCTATAGCTTGTATATACACTACCGTTCAAAAGTTTGGGGTCACTTTGAAATGTCCTTATTTTTTTAAAGAAAAGCACTGTTCTTTTCAATGCAGATCACTTTAAACTAATCAGAAATCCACTCTATACATTGCTAATGTGGTAAATGACTATTCTAGCTGCAAATGTCTGGTTTTTGGTGCAATATCTCCATAGGTGTATAGAGGCCCATTTCCAGCAACTATCACTCCAGTGTTCTAATGGTACAATGTGTTTGCTCATTGTCTCAGAAGGCTAATGGATGATTAGAAAACCCTTGTACGATCATGTTAGCACAGCTGAAAACAGTTGAGCTCTTTAGAGAAGCTATAAAACTGATCTTCCTTTGAGCAGATTGAGTTCCTGGAGCATCACATTTGTGGGGTCGATTAAATGCTCAAAATGGCCAGAAAAATGTCTTGACTATATTTTCGATTCATTTTACAACTTATGGTGGTAAATAAAAGTGTGACTTTTCATGGAAAACACAAAATTGTCTGGGTGACCCCAAACTTTTGAACGGTACTGTAGCTTGCAACATTTATTGCGCAAGGTGGTCCACTTTAGATCGTTCCTTCTGGACTAAACGAGGCCGGAGTGAGCTACGCCTTCATTGACAGTCTCATTAACAAATAGCATCACAAGTCAGCAATGAATTGAAACCCATAGCCAAAGCTTGAGCAATTTAAACAAAAATTCTCATAATGTCCACATTTTACATCGAAAAGTTTGTATATACGTACTGTTAACACACATAACTATGCATGAGTACTATTGATAAAAGAACTCATATTTGATGAAAGGACTAAAATGAATTCTCAGTCAATATTCATACCCGAAGAATAGAGCATTATTTTAGTTAATTACCGTTGTATTGACTTTGGTATTTGTAGGAGAACCGTGGCGTCAGCAGTGTCGGGTGCCCATGTGTGGAGACCGCCCAGCCGCTGCTCCAGTGTCAACAGCCTTGTCAGCAGCTACTCACAGGTCTCCACCCATTCTGTGCTAATGCCAATTAGGAATGTGTGTATCATGTTTCTTGAAGGATCAAGGGATCCAGAGAACATACAGCTATACGTGGAAAAACATATTTGCCACTTAGTACACAGGTGGATAATAAAGAGTCCGACACCACTTTCCTTTTTTCCATGTCCTCTTAGCTTCCTAGCTGAGCATTCATGGTTTAAGACTGATGCTTTCAAACCAAGATGGACTTGTATTCGTAAAATGATGTATTTCCTGAATCCCTGTAGCCTTAATTTTTCTTTTTGCAGCAAATACAGGAATTTCTCCCAGGTCCAGAGTTGGGTACCAGTTTTCAAGCAGACCTTGGAGAACTAGGAGAACTCCCTTATAGTGCTGTAGATGACTTACGTGTTGAACTCGACCAGTCCGAGCTACAGAAACAACAACTTCAAGAGCAGGTTCATCAGCTTACTGATGAAGCTGCAGAATTAAAGCAGAAGGTTGCTGATCTCCAAGCGAAGCTACTTGTGGCCGAAAGTGCCAATCAAAAGCCATGTAAGGAGGAAGCAGGGAAGGCAACAAAGGAGTCACCCAATCAAGAGGCTGAAGTGGAGAAGCTGGAAGCTGGGGGTAAAACCAGGGATTGGGCAAAGCAGGCCCAAGAATTCAAGGCTCAGGGGGAAAAGTTGAAAGAGAGTGAAGAGGCTCTTGTCAAGCTCCGTACATCCAGTGAGAAGGAAAGAACCATTGCAATCCAGCAGGCTGATGAGCTCCAAGCAACTGTTAATCGCCTCAGTGAGGCACTGTCTTTGAAAGAACAGGAGGCAAAGAACTTGCATACCCAGCTGCAGGACATGAAAAGCTCACTGCAGGAAAGGGTCCAACAGCTAGAGGAGGTGAAGAAGAAAGCACAACTTGAGCGTGAGGAGCTTCAACAAAAGAGCAGCAGCCTAAAGGAAACACTAGATAGTCAGATTGTATCACTGCAGGAGCAGTTGAAAGCAAAGGAGATCAAGCTCTCGATAAGCACTCAGAAGATCCAGCAGTTAGAAAAACAGAGCGTGGAAAGCCAGGGCAAGAAGCTGGAGGAGTACAAGACCCAGTGTGTCAGCTTAATGGAGATCAATGCAAAGTTGGTCAGTACAGTAAAGAAGAGTGAGGAAAGTAACAAGGAGCTGGCTCAGACCAAAGCTGCTATGGAGAGAGAACTGACCTCTCTAAAAGCCTATGAGAAGCAGATCAAGGCCAAGCTGGCTTCAGCTGGGCTTACAGTAGGGGAAAGAGAGAAGTTGTTTGTGGAGGAGAGCCAGTGTCTTGAGGAAGACACCCAGAAATCTCAGATGAAAACTGAGGCCAGTATGAAGGAGAGACATGGAGAGTTAGATAATGGACCAAGCTCGAGGGAGAGCAAGACCATATTTAATCAAGAAGTAAAGAATCAAAATGAAGAGCTAACTGAGCAGACAGATCACAAGAAAGATCTCCACCTATTACAGCACTCTGAAACTGGAGAAGCAGCTTCTAGACTAGCTCTAGCCGAAGCCCAGTTAGAGTTAAACATCAAGGAGGTCTCCAGGCTCCAGGAGGAGGTTGTAGATCTTCGAGCCCAGCTAAAAGTGACCTCAGAAGAGAGGATGAAAATCCAAGCTCTGCAGGAAGTAACTGAGGCCTCCAGGGCAGACCTTTGTGCTCAAACTGAGCAACTCAAGTCCCACGTGGAGGATCTGAACCGCCAGCATGTAGAAGAGCTCCTGCACTGTCGGGAGAAGGAGGAAACATTGGAAAAGAAGTGGGATACTGAGGCCCAGGCTCGAGCCAACCTACAGACTGAGTTGGACTCCATGAGGGAGGAGCTTAATGTGCTGAAGAGACAAAACACTGCCCTGGCCCTGGAAAATGAAGAGTCTCGAGAGGCCCTTCACAGAGCCAACACTGAGATGGCAGAGCTGGGTGTCCAAGTGTGTACGCTGACTGGGCAGAATGAAGAGTCGAGGTTGCGCTGTCAGGAACTCTCAGCCAAACTGCAGGAGCTGCTGGTGGTGCAAAATGACACTCAGACCCTCAGCGACTCTATGGAGACCCTGAAAAAAGACAACACTAACCTCCGAGAGGAGTTGAAGCAAGCAGAGAGTCGGACGAAAGCCATGAAGGAACTCCAGCAGAGGCTTGAGGGTGCACAGGAGGAGGCCAGGAGCTTGCGGAAAAGCAACCAGAGAGAGCTCAGTGCTCTTCGGCATCAGCTGAGCGAGGCAACCACGAACTACCAAAACCAGATGAAGGTGGTTGTTGTGTACTTTCTATCATGGTCAGAATGCAAGTCTCTGGAAACAACGACACAGGTCTGATATTTTTTCCATGTCTGCAGGTTCTGAATGAGGAGCTGCTGAGCACAAGGTCTCAGATGGAAGCAGAGCAGGGAAAAGTGTCCACCCTGGAGACCCGACTGGCAGAGCTTGAGGTAGGTTTTCTCCAGAGATGTTGCCTGGAGCTGCCACATCTGTTGCTGATTAGCTTGTACTTTTGATATGTTTGATATCCATAAGCAGAGGCAGGATATCCACACAGGCAGGAAGCTCACAGAAACATAGAAAGCCGTTGTGCATGTGTTCACTGCTTTAGATGGGTTAAATGCAGAGGATGAATTTCACTGTGCTTGAAGTGTGCATGTGACGAATAAAGGTTTCTTCTTCTTCTTAAAATCAATTTCAAACGAATCTCATAGTAGGGTTGAACAGTTAAGTGCATTTTTCTTGTGATCAAGATTTCAGATTCCAAAATTAATAAAACATAAGTTACATTAATATTAATGAGCCCAGCTGATGTTACATACAGTGGTGCTTGAAAGTTTGTGAACCCTTTAGAATTTTCTATATTTCTGCATAAATATGACCTAAAACATCATCAGATTTTCACACAAGTCCTAAAAGTAGATAAAGAGAACCCAGTTAAACAAATGAGACAAAAATATTATACTCGGTCATTTATTTATTGAGGAAAATAATCCAATATTACATATCTGTGAGTGGCAAAAGTATGTGAACCTTTGCTTTCAGTATCTGGTGTGACCCCCTTGTGCAGCAATAACTGCAACTAAACGTTTGCGGTAACTGTTGATCAGTCCTGCACACCGGCTTGGAGGAATTTTAGCCCATTCCTCTGTACAGAACAGCTTCAACTCTGGGATGTTGGTGGGTTTCCTCACATGAACTGCTCTCTTCAGGTCCTTCCACAACATTTCGATTGGATTAAGGTCAAGACTTTGAGTTGGCCATTCCAAAACATTAACTTTATTCTTCTTTAACCATTCTTTGGTAGAACGACTTGTGTGCTTAGGGTCATTGTCTTGAGATTCAGTTCATGGACAGATGTCCTGACATTTTCCTTTAGAATTCACTGGTATAATTCAGAATTCATTGTTCCATCAATGATGGCAAGCCGTCCTGGCCCAGATGCAGCAAAACAGGCCCAAACCATGATACTACCACCACCATGTTTCACAGATGGGATAAGGTTCTTATGCTGGAATGCAGTGTTTTCCTTTCTCCAAACATAACGCTTCTCATTTAAACCAGAAAGTTCTATTTTGGTCTCATCCACAAAACATTTTTCCGATAGCCTTCTGGCTTGTCCACGTGATCTTTAGCAAACTGCAAATGAGCAGCAATGTTCTTTTTGGAGAGCGGTGGCTTTCTCCTTGCAACCCTGCCGTGCACACCATTGTTGTTCAGTGTTCTGATGGTGGACTCATGAACATTAACATTAGCCAATGTGAGAGAGGCCTTCAGTTACTTAGAAGTTACCCTGGGGTCCTTTGTGACCTCGCCGACCATTACACGCCTTGCTCTTGGAGTGATCTTTGTTGGTCGATCACTCCTGGGGAGGGGAACAATGGTCTTGAATTTCCTCCATTTGTACACAATCTGTCTGACTGTGGATGGGTGGAGTCCAAACTCTTTAGAGATGGTTCTGTAACCTTTTCCAGCCTGATGAGCATCAACAACGCTTTTTCTGAGGTCCTCAGAAATCTCCTTTGTTCGTGCCATGATACACTTCCACAAACATGTGTTGTGAAGATCAGACTTTGATAGATCCCTGTTCTTTAAATAAAACAGGGTGCCCACTCACACCTGATTGTCATCCCATTGATTGAAAACACCAGACTCTAATTTCACCTTCAAATTAACTGCTAATCCTAGAGGTTCACATACTTTTGCCACTCACAGATATGCAATACTGGATTGTTTTCCTCAGTAAATAAATGACCAAGTATAATATTTTGGTCTCATTTGTTTAACTGGGTTCTCTTTATCTACTTTTAGGACTTGTGTGAAAATCTGATGATGTTTTAGGTCATATTTATGCAGAAATATAGAAAATTCTAAAGGGTTCACAAACTTTCAAGCACCACTGTACAGGCGAGATAAAAGTTGTGGTCACACAGCAGGCAAATATTTGACTGTCACGCCTTCGTGCACTCAAGCGGCCACGCTCGCTCACAGTACCCAGCCGTTATGGGAAACACCTGAAGCTGATTTGAGAGCAATCAGCACGTGCATATAAGGACAGAGGCTTTGCGAAGCATTATCATTATCACTGTCACATTTGTTTCTAGCCATGTTTATTATGACTCTGCTTTTGATTTCATTTTTGTTTTTGTAAATATCACGCCTGCTAATAAGCGCTCTTCCTGCACTTAAATCCATCTACCACCACATACCTGACAGAATACTTGCAAAGTCTGTGTGAAAGCAGCGTCCTTATATGCATGTGCTGATTGCGCTCAAATCAGCATCAGGGGTTTTCCCATAACGACTGGGTCCCGATTGCGCGCACAACACACTCCGAAGGATCCCCAAATGTAAATGCAAGTTTTAAGTCTCGGGGAAGGTTAGGCTTTGATGTGTTGATGAGGCAACAGCGAGCATCAGGGACATGGATTTGAAACATCTCAAGAGGCTTGAAGAAGGTTCCCTGGGCTTCAGGAAATGTTCCCAAACCCATCTGCAAGTATTCACCACTTAGTTTGCCAGCAAAAACATCGCCACCAAATTTCAATGCATGTATTGCAATTTTTCGTGATGTTTTCGGCCACTCAATGAGGCGGAGATGCACTACAAAACAACTCGCGAAGCTTGGCGAACAATCGGTGTTATTGCATGATTAGTGGCGATGCTACCAGTTTTTCATCGCCAAGTATTCGCAAATTAAACCCATCGTGAGCTGTAGTGTGACCAGGGCCTTAGCAGTTTGAAAAGATGTGGTTGACTGGTTTCATGTATCTCAAAACAAGTGCTTTCACCGTCCTGAACTGGTAGCTGGCACAAGATAGGGGAGACCGAACTGGTGGGTGAGAACTGACCAAGACTAAATTAGGGGGAACATCAGGGAAAATCCAGAAAATCAAAGTAAGTTGGAATAAGGCAAGGCAAGTTTATTTATATAGCACATTTCATACACAGTGGCAGTTCAATGTGCTTTACAGAAGTAAAAGCAAAACAGTAAACAATAGAGAATAAAATTACATGAAATAAATGGGAAGAAATATAATACGAATTAAACAATAGTAGAAATAAAATAATAAAATGAAGTAGAAGTTCAAATAGGGAAAAAAAGCAGCAGAATAAAATAGAATAAAAGTTAAGTAAAATTTGAAACATGCAAAGACTGTAAAAGTAAAGATTATAAAACATGTAAAGAAGACAATATTAATTATTTAACAGAAAGCATCTGAAAACAGCTTTATATAAATAATAAATAAATAAATAAATAAAACAAAAAAACAAAACAGCAAAATAGACATGATTACGGTAATATTTCAACCATTTAATTTTTTAAAAGCACTGCATAAGCACATATAGTGTATGGAGGTATACATTTGTGTGTATTTTGTGTGTTAAGTCCAGTAACACCAATCACAGTGAGACGCTTGAGGAGAAGAACGCCTGCATTGTGAAATCTGACTTGTTGCTTCAGCAGAAAGAGGAACAGCTCAACCAAATGCGGTGCAGTTTGGCCAAGTGAATTTACGCATTTACACAGCTACTTGTGCTCTGTGGAATTTCGATGGCGTGGTCCATACTTGTGGTTTTGTGTTCATGTCAGGGCTCAGGAGGAAATTGCTCTCACTCAGAAAGCGTGTCAGGACCTGAGTGAGAACCTGCGCAGAACGGTCATGGAGAAGGAGACATGCGATCTCAAGTCGTCTGCAGAAATCGATGATCTGTACCGCACAAAGAGAAACCTGGAGGAAAGACTTATCGAGCTTATTCGGTACTCGTGTCTTCCTGCAGTGTCCCTTCCAAAATCTACATCTTTAATTTAAAAAATAAATAAACAAGATGTATATTTTCCCCAAATGTGTCTGACATCGAACAGGAATTTGAGTGTCAGTATGGCAGCCAGTGTACAGTCATGTTGATGTGTGGCTCTTTGGTGCCCCCTGCAGGGAGAAAGATGCTCTGTGGCAGAAATCGGATGCTCTGGAGTTTGAGCAGAAGCTGAGAGCTGAGGAGCAGTCGGACCGAGAGCTTCCGTATTGCTCCGAGTGTCACACACAGTTCAGCTGGTGGCTCCGGCGACACTACTGCAAGTACGAACACACCTTTAGCTGGCGTCAGGGCCGTCCGTGCTCTGCGGGGCAAAGCTCAGGATGCGTTCTAATGCAAATCATTTCTGTACCACTGTAGAGTACGCACATCTGTCTTTAACACAGAAAAGTACAACTTTCTTTCTTTCTTTCTTTGTCTGTCTGTATGTTTGTTCTTTCTTTCTTTCTTTCTTTCTTTCTTTCTTTCTTTCTTTCTTTCTTTCTTTCTTTCTTTTTATCTTTGTCTGTCAATCTTTCTTTTTCTTTCTTTCTTTCTTTCTTTCTTTCTTTCTTTCTTTCTTTCTTTCTTTCTTTCTTTCTGTCTCTTTGTCTGTCAGTCTGTCTGTTTTTTTTCTTTTTGTCCTCCTTCCTTCCTTCCTTCCTTCCTTCCTTCCTTCCTTCCTTCCTTTTTGTCTCCTTTCTGTCTATCTGTCTGGCTGTTTCTTTCTTCTCTCTATCTCTTTCAGCCTGTATTCTTTCTTTCTTTCTTTCTTTCTTTCTTTCTTTCTTTCTTTCTTTCTTTCTTTCTTTCTTTCTTTCTGCCTCTTTGTCTATCTGTCTGTCTGTCTTTCTTTTTTCTGTCTGTCTCCTTCCTTCCTTTTTGTCTCCTTTCTTTCTGTCTATCTGTCTGGCTGTTTCTTGCTTCTATCTATTTCTTTCTTTCTTTCTTTCTTTCTTTCTTTCTTTCTTTCTTTCTTTCTTTCTTTCTTTCTTTCTCTTTGTCTATCTGTCTGTCTGTCTTTCTTTTTCCTGTCTGTCTCCTTCCTTCCTTCCTTCCTTCCTTCCTTCCTTCCTTCCTTCCTTCCTTCCTTCCTTTTTGTCTCCTTTCTTTCTATCTGTCTGGCTGTTTCTTGCTTCTATCTATCTATCTATCTATCTATCTATCTATCTATCTATCTATCTATCTATCTATCTATCTATCTATCTATCTCTCTCTCTCTCTCTCTCTCTCTCTCTCTCTTTCTTTCTTTCTTTCTTTCTTTCTTTCTTTCTTTCTGCCTCTTTGTCTGTCTGTCTGTGTTTTTTCTTTTTGTCTTCTTTCTTTCTGTCTCTTTCCTTCCTTCCTTTTTGTCTCCTTTCTTTCTGTCTGTCTGGCTGTGTCTTTCTTCTATCTATCGCTTTTGGTCTGTATACATTCTTTCTTTCTTTGTATGTTTATCTGTGTGTGTGTGTGTGTGTGTGTGTGTGTGTGTGTGTGTGTGCGTGTGTGTTTCTTTTTGTCTCTTTTTTTCTTTCTTTGCTTGTTCGTTGATAAACGTGTCGGAGCTTCTGAGCCTTTTTCTGTGTTTAATGAAGCGGTGTTTAATTTGATATGGAAATCCCGTACAGTCTTTCCACCAAGGTTTGTGTGACTTTAACAAATCTTTCTTTACGAATCTCAGATTTCAAGGCTAGCTTTAGTTTTTTAAGTAAGCATTTTTAACCTTCAGCATCACCCGCATCTCCCCGTGCTCACATCCCACATGCTGTACGACTCTCGTGAGGATGTGATTAGGTTGAGGTGGACTCGGGCGAGCCTCTGTGTTCCACCTGCTCATGCTGTGAAAACGGAAATCAGTGCAGTCATTAAAAGATCAGCAGTAAACCCAGCGTGCAGCAAGTCATGTGAGTTACTCTTATGTCTAATGTGTGTGTGTGTGTGTGTGTGTGTGTCAGGCTGTGCGGTCGGCCTTTTTGTTACTACTGCTGCAATCACACAGTGAGCAGTCAGCAGGGCGGAGTCAGAGAGCGCTGCTGTAAGGACTGTTACACACGGCACAGCGCAGCAGAGCACCACCCTCAGGAGGATCTCGGAAGTCCGTCTCGGGTGTCGTACAGCCCGCTGTGCTCCACTCCCACCAGAGCCTCCATGCCTAGTGTCACAGGTCAGAGGTCAAACATGTTTAATCAAGCCATGTCACTTGCTTCTACAGTCAATATAGTGTGCAATACCTCTCCTACTAGACTTTTTTCTTTTCTTGTATATGTTAACACTTAATTTATCTAGAAGTTTTTTTTTCTATTTTCTATTCTCTGTTTATTCTGTAATGATGCTGCTGGAATTTTAATTTCCCTGAGGGAACCCTCCCAAAGGGATCAATAAAGTTATTTCTATCTATCTATCTATCTATCTATCTATCTATCTATCTATCTATCTATCTATCTATCTATCTATCTATCTATCTTACACATGCTGAGGAGCATTTTATGAGCAAGGTCACCAATCTGAGCACGTTTTTCACCAATTCCTGATTAAAATGTTCGACATTATAAAGTGTTCACTGTAATAAATATCCTAAATTGGGCTTTCTCAGTAATGTCTCAAACAGTAATCACGATTACGTTGCTCGTCATTATTATTATTATTATTACTAAATTATTTAAACTACAACCCCGATTCCAAAAAAGTTGGGACAAAGTACAAATTGTAAATAAAAACGGAATGCAATAATTTACAAATCTCAAAAACTGATATTGTATTCACAATAGAACATAGACAACATATCAAATGTCGAAAGTGAGACATTTTGAAATTTCATGCCAAATATTGGCTCATTTGAAATTTCATGACAGCAACACATCTCAAAAAAGTTGGGACAGGGGCAATAAGAGGCTGGAAAAGTTAAAGGTACGAAAAAGGAACAGCTGGAGGACCAAATTGCAAGTAATTAGGTCAATTGGCAATAGGTCATTAACATGACTGGGTATAAAAAGAGCATCTTGGAGTGGCAGCGGCTCTCAGAAGTAAAGATGGGAAGAGGATCACCAATCCCCCTAATTCTGCGCCGACAAATAGTGGAGCAATATCAGAAAGGAGTTCGACAGTGTAAAATTGCAAAGAGTTTGAACATATCATCATCTACAGTGCATAATATCATCAAAAGATTCAGAGAATCTGGAAGAATCTCTGTTTGTAAGGGTCAAGGCCGGAAAACCATACTGGGTGCCCGTGATCTTCGGGCCCTTAGACGGCACTGCATCACATACAGGCATGCTTCTGTATTGGAAATCACAAAATGGGCTCAGGAATATTTCCAGAGAACATTATCTGTGAACACAATTCACCGTGCCATCCGCCGTTGCCAGCTAAAACTCTATAGTTCAAAGAAGAAGCCGTATCTAAACATGATCCAGAAGCGCAGACGTCTTCTCTGGGCCAAGGCTCATTTAAAATGGACTGTGGCAAAGTGGAAAACTGTTCTGTGGTCAGATGAATCAAAATTTGAAGTTCTTTATGGAAATCAGGGACGCCGTGTCATTCGGACTAAAGAGGAGAAGGACGACCCAAGTTGTTATCAGCGCTCAGTTCAGAAGCCTGCATCTCTGATGGTATGGGGTTGCATTAGTGCGTGTGGCATGGGCAGCTTACACATCTGGAAAGACACCATCAATGCTGAAAGGTATATCCAGGTTCTAGAGCAACATATGCTCCCATCCACACGACGTCTCTTTCAGGGAAGACCTTGCGTTTTCCAACATGACAATGCCAAACCACATACTGCCTCAATTACAGCATCATGGCTGCGTAGAAGAAGGGTCCGGGTACTGAACTGGCCAGCCTGCAGTCCAGATCTTTCACCCATAGAAAACATTTGGCGCATCATAAAACGGAAGATACGACAAAAAAGACCTAAGACAGTTGAGCAACTAGAATCCTACATTAGACAAGAATGGGTTAACATTCCTATCCCTAAACTTGAGCAACTTGTCTCCTCAGTCCCCAGACGTTTACAGACTGTTGTAAAGAGAAAAGGGGATGTCTCACAGTGGGAAACATGGCCTTGTCCCAACTTTTTTGAGATGTGGTGTTGTCATGAAATTTAAAATCACCTAATTTTTCTCTTTAAATGGTACATTTTCTCAGTTTAAACATTTGTTATCTATGTTCTATTCTGAATAAAATATGGAATTTTGAAACTTCCACATCATTGCATTCCGTTTTTATTTACAATTTGTACTTTGTCCCAACTTTTTTGGAATCGGGGTTGTATTTAATTATTTTATCACATTTCAGTCATATCACATTTATTTATTTACTTAGAGATCAAAATGTGTGTAGTATAAGAGGAATAGAGCACTTCGTATAACTGCTGTTGATTAGTTTCCGATACGCGCACGCCCTATAAGTGGTAAGTATAATTACAATCAAGGTCTCAATAAACAGATAACTACATTATACACTCACCGGCCACTTTAATAGGAACTTGTTCTTGAGTCTAAGATCCCTGTTCTTGGCTGCAGGACTGGAACCCAATGTGTCGTTCTGTTCTGCTGTTGCATGCTGAGATGCTTTTCTGCTCAGCACGGTTGTAAAGAGTTGCTATGAGTTACTATATCCTTCCAATCCGGCCATTTTCTGATCTCTGACCTCTCTTATCAACAAGGCGTTTGTTTACTTTCCACCCACAGAACTGTCGCTCATGCACTCAGTGTTTTTTGTTTTTCGCACCATTCTGTCTGGAGACTGTGGTGTGTGAAGACCCCAGGAGATCAGGAGCAGTTTCTGAAATGCTCAAACCAGTCCATCTGGTGGGCACCAGCACCCGTGCCGCAGTGAAAGAAAGTCACACTTTGAGATCACAGTTTTTTGTTTTTTTTTTCCCCGTTCTGATGCTTGAATGAAGTGAACATGAATAATTTGTGATGCATCGTGCCGCTGTCAAGGGATCGGCCGATTAGAGAACCGCATAAAACCAAATAATTTGTGAGATACGTGATTTAATGTGTCACAGCGTATAAAAACGAAAGTGATACTTTCTCAAGGCAGTATCAGAGTTGTAATTAATTGAGGCAAAATTTGTAATCTGTGAACGTGGTGCAGGAACATGCTAAAAGCAAAGTGATTTCATCATCAGCAGTGCGCAACCGTGTTCTTCAGACAATATCGCATCTATTAGGGGGAAAATGTGTCAGGAATTACGCAGTAATCAGTGGAAAACCTGCTTATCCTCTTAGCCCTGGGATCTGGGACTAATCAGTTTAAAGTCTGTAATGAGCCGTAATGTGACATGTGTTTTCTCTCTCTCTCTCTCTCTCTCTCTCTCTCGGCTGCACAGTGGCACCGCAGACCCCCAGGCCAGACGACGCAGTGTTCGATATCATCACAGACGAGGAGGTGAACTGCATTTACGACAACAACACGCTGCCCTACACCACAGCTCAGTCTCCAGGAAGTGGACACCAAGGAACACACGAGATGTGAGTCACACACACACACACGATGTTCAACGTCCATCTAAATGTTTTCCCAAATTATCCCACATATCCTCAAATTATTTCCATTAGCTGCCTTTTTGTACAACAAATGACGCACTGTATAAAGTGTCCAGGTTACCATGGAAACCTGCTGCGGTCTTTTTCTACCTCCAAAACAACATCCAATTACACTATAAAAAAAATAAAAATAATATTGTGATGTACTCTGTGGTACGGTCTCAGTTGGCTGTTTTTCATTTCAGTCGTTTTTGCATCTTGCATTGTCTTTTAGTCTCGGTAATCGTATGGGGCCGAGTAAAATTAAGGATTAATTTCACGAGTGATTTCGAAGTTTTGAAAACCGACGAGGGCAATTTCAAAACTTAGAAATCATGAGAAACCATACGATTACTTGTTTATAATATACAGGGCCAGATTCATACTTCGGAAGCCATTCAAGTTCACAACATTTGTCATTCACGTTTTCTGAACCAATCAGGGCGCGAGACTATAGGGGTGTTCACACGGCACATATTTGCATCGATGCTGCACCGATGTATTTTGTTGCGATATATCTTACGCCGGTGTAAATTTTGTGGAGCGTTCACACGTCACAAACCTGCTTACTAGAGAGAAGCGTGTTAGCACCGGTGCAGCCCCACTTGCGTTCACACGGCAGTTTTTGCGACCGTGCTATACGATAGTACTACCGTATTTTCTGGACTATAAGCCGCTACTTTTTTCCTAGGTTTTGAACCATGCGGCTTATACAAAGGTGCGGCTATTCTGTGGATTTTTCTTCCACCGCTAGGGGCGCTCTAACCGGAAGTAGAATCAAAAATAAGATAGACGAAAAATCAATGCAAAGAAGAATTAGCAGATCTTTAGCAGATAGAACACGCACGACAAATTACTAACTGGTAATTATTTTCAAATCCAGCGAAGATGATTAAAGTGACTTGTGGTTTCAAACACAGGAGAAATGAAGGTAAATAAATACCGGTTATTTTCTCTTGGTTCTGTTCCGTTTTAATCAGCAAAGTTGCTGCCGTGTTAAAAGGCACTGTTCGGAAAGAATCTGTTCAGGTACATACATGTACATTTACAGTACAAAATCGTTCTGTACATGCAGTAAATATCTAATTTTTCAACATAGATATCTGCGGCTTATAGCCCGGTGCGGCTTATATATCTTTTTTTAAATTTTTTTAAAAAAATAGAGCGGATGCGGCTTATATACAGGTGCGCTCTATAGTCCAGAAAATACGGTAATAATGCGGAAATGAAATATGCGCATGCGTGAAAATGTACTTCCTTTTCCCGGTTGTCATGGCATCACCAAGCGCCGGGAAAACAACGTGGATGAAGACACCAGTGTTGCCAGATACTGCTGACGTTTTCCAGCCCAAAATATGTTCAAATCCGCCAAAATGCACTTAAAACCGCCCAATCTGGCAACACTGGAAGACACGCAGTTCTCTTGTTGTTGATATTCGCCATTTTGGAAGCGCAAAATACCAGGATGCAAATTATGCAATGCCCGTATGTAATCAACTCGCCTCACACGTAGCGAGTCTAACCCTGTAGCGTTCAGACGTCCCATTTTATATCGGTGCTGCCCCGCAAACTAGCATTTACTCCGGAGGAAATTTCTTAAACCACCTCCCGAGCAGGGTTAGATTTGCACCGGTTTAAGCAGCTTTCAGGGGCTACACCGCTATAACTTTGTACCGTGTGAACGCTCTACCGGGGCAGCCCCGGTGCTACACCGGAGTAAAAGTTGCCGTGTGAACACCCCTTATCTTGTACGTTTGAATCAGTTTCGAAAGCGTCTTTCATCATGACACGGCGACACG
This sequence comes from Neoarius graeffei, assembly GCF_027579695.1. NCBI lineage: Eukaryota > Metazoa > Chordata > Actinopteri > Siluriformes > Ariidae > Neoarius > Neoarius graeffei. The sequence continues at coordinate 51,872,555 of NC_083591.1, read as the reverse complement.
ACACGAGGATTTTGAAAGCGGTTTACAAAATTTTATTGGAACTTCTTTACAAAAGCCATTTTGTTGACAAAATTTGCTAATTTCTGTAACCGTAACTAAGCAACGAACTAGCCAATAGCATTTCAGAAATACGGCCCCGTGTTAAGGAAAAAAGCCCTCCTTGGTTGACCAATCAGAATTGAGTCATTTGGCCCTATGTATTATAATTCCAGTAATTAAGATGTTTTTGTATTTTCTTTGCAAAAATTAAAGCTAGACGGCCTTTTAGATTTTTCAAGTGCAGGCCATAAAAAGAATTTTTCCCGACACCTAGTTGTTTTTGTTTAGTGGACCGAAAGCTACTGAATTCGAGTCACAGACTTCCGATTTAATTTTTTTTTTTTTTAAATAGAACAGTTAATGAATTTAGCTCCACATGGCCTGAAATTCTTCACTATTTTTTCCTGCTTCACCATGACTTGATTCAAGATACTACATCATACATGACGTGGTGGGCTTTCCCCGTTCGCTCAAGGCATTGTGGGATACAAATTTGGAACAGGAGAGGAAAATGGAGGACGCGAGTGCGCGAATGAAACGTGAAAGACCGACTACAGTAACGTAAAGCGAGAAAAGACGTTATGTTATATACGAAGGAAAGGAAACGCAGGACCAAACTAATAAATATCGGCGGTCAGCGAGCACCTCGGTGTGATCAGCTGTTCGTTTAGTGACAGAATGATGGAACTGTCAGTGCACGCTCAAAGGGAAACCTGCACAGACACACACGGACTTCCTCTGTCTGCTTGACTGCACGAAGTGAGCAAGCGATTTCATGCACATTATTTGCTTTAATCCCCTCAAATTAAATAACTTCCCAGCCACAGAATGGCCCTTTTTTTTTTTTTTTTGAGAGATTACAGAAATAAACATACATCACGATGACCACATTTCAGAGGGAACTAAATTTCACCAATTTTATGAACTCGAAAGGGCATCTAGCTTTAAACATATGCATTTTATTTAGATGACTGAAGAAATATAATCCAGGACAGATGAGTAATGAGTTGACTAATGCTGACTAACTAGAGCTGATTTAATGAATAATCTGGTTATTTACCTTGAAAAAGCTGGAAATTGCACTTTACAGAAAAGCTGTACAGACTTTAAAGCTCATAGGCAACGGTTTTAATTTTATGCACATTTGAAACTTTATATGTTAAAAAACCCTCTGTAGTGGTTAGCGCTGTCACCTCACAGCAAGAAGGTCCGGGTTCGAGCCCCGTGGCCGGCGAGGGCCTTTCTGTGCGGAGTTTGCATGTTCTCCCCGTGTCCGCGTGGGTTTCCTCCGGGTGCTCCGGTTTCCCCCCACAGTCCAAAGACATGCAGGTTAGGTTAAATGGTGACTCTAAATTGACCGTAGGTGTGAATGTGAATGGTTGTCTGTGTCTATGTGTCAGCCCTGTGATGACCTGGCGACTTGTCCAGGGTGTACCCCGCCTTTCGCCCGTAGTCAGCTGGGATAGGCTCCAGCTTGCCTGCGACCCTGTAGAACAGGATAAAGCGGCTAGAGATAATGAGATGAGATGAGAAGTTAGCGCGGATCACGGCGAATTTCTGCTCGGCGATTTTCGTGACCACTCAGCGCGTGACGTCATTTAAGCCAAACAGACCGCTTGAGTTGAGTCCACTTCCGTTTACTTGCATTGCCGTTCGGCTTGAGTGCAGACGTGCGTTCAGGAATTTCCAAAGAAAAACCCATGCCTTATTGTTGTGCAGTAAACTATAACAGGGCCGGTTCAGGAAGAAGTTTTTACCTTTTTCCGAGAGAGGAGAAGAGGCAGAGAGAGTGGGTGGGCTTTTTCCAAAAAAGGAGAAGAGGCGGAGCGAGTGGGTTGGCTTTTTCTGAAAAAGGAGAAGAGGTGGAGCGAGTGGCTTGTGTGCGTGAAGCCAGAGGGTTGTTTTTTTCCGGAAGAGGAGACGAGGCGGAGAGAGTGGATTGTGCGCGTGAAACAAAATCAAGCAGTCAAAGAAGAAACGGAGCAGCAACGCTCAAGCAAAAAGGAGAAGATTGGAGGTGAACATTTTTACTTTTGCTTGCAATTGACAAGTTAAGAATCCTGAGGGATCCTGTACAATCATTGTGGAAATGAGACAAAGGGATATTTCCTCGCTTGGAGTTGGCTATAAATAGTATAATGCCGCGGATGGCCGGCTAATATGGCCTACCGGCGCACTGTCCAGTCATCGTTCCCTATATCCACTAGGGAGGCGGTTTAATTATTCTTCGAAAGGGCTCTTATTTAGTATTACGAAGAAAGTAGGAATTTATCATAACTACCAGGATAAATCGTTTGGGCGCGAGTCTTGTTGAGGTCCAGGGTCACCGCGATCAGAGTCGGCCGAGTCGCTGTCTGATTCCGAGGCCGCACAGTCAAACCAGTGAGCCACGTTCACCGATTGCTTCGCAACGGCCATAGGTTCATACATATACGGTTTCACTTCTCGATATTCAATTTGGAGAGTTCCTACTTCAAAATCGCTCTCGCTTTCAGACATTTTACACAACCTCTCACGACCAGAGTCCGTACACGTGTGCTCGGTTCGCAAGTAAACACAGAACCGCTCCCAGTCTGTTTGGCTTAAATGACGTCACGACGACGGTCCCCTGGCGGTAAAAGTGCGCATAAGTGAGATGTAAACAAACCTTCGGAAATTGGGCAAAACAGTATATTTTAACCGTTTTCTTCAATTTTAGGGTGCAAATTAGACACCAGGAAGATTGAATTCGCTTTTTGGGTCGTTCTTCTAGAAAATAAAGTTGATATTCTACGTTTCACCTCCGACCCCTGCCTATGACCTTTATGTAAAGTACTAATCTAAATAAGGATTAAAACCCTTGGAGGAGTGCTGTTATAGGAAAATAATCATCGACGTGGTGGTGTGATGAAGCAGAGTTACTGTTCCTATCCAAAATTTGATTATTTTCTGATAACAGCACATCCTAAAATATTTTTTATTCATTTCACTTATGAAAGAATGGTGTTTCATTGTTTTTATCTTTACTTCCTGTTATGATTTAAGTTATAGTGGCTAAAGACAGTCGTTCCTTCAGTTCTTGAAGTAAATAAGACCAAAATATATCTTGTGTTATGTGACGCGTCCTTGACCGAGCCCGTATCGATGACCTGTTAGTGTAAAAATGATAATATATTAGAAAGAGTGGCAGAGCTGCTGACCAATCAGAGTCGAGAGTTCAGCAGCGTTGTGGTATAATTGTATGTAATTGTATAATTTTGTACATATTCAGATGTCCTTTATGCACTTTAGTCTGTTTAAAGGCATCACGCGTGTCTTGTTTGTTGTGTGTGTGTGGTTTTGTAGTAGTAGCAGTACGAGCGGTGGTGACCTGACTGCAGACGAGTCGGAGGAGCTGCCGAGCTCGGTGCAGGACGCAGAGATCTGCCTGCTCAAGTCTGGAGAAATCACGTATGTACACACTACAGACAGTGCAGCCCTGAACACACACCACCTTATCAGATCCATTATTAATGAACAGCCTGAGGGGTGCAGAGGCATCTCTGTGAGGGGGCTCTGACTCATATATAAAATGTGTGTGTGCGTGTGTGTGCGTGTGTGTGTGTGTGTGTGTGTGTGTGTGTTATTTGCAGGGCACTGTTTACTGTAGTATTTTTCCATGAATGCGGCTACAGTACTTTACATGAGGAATGTGTGTTTATAATACTTATTACTCTTTTATAGAGGGTCATGTGATCAGTGTATACTCTTGTATACAATTAGAGGGTCATGTGATCAGTGTATACTCTTGTATACAATTAGAGGGTCATGTGATCAGTGTATACTCTTATATACAATTAGAGGGTCATGTGATCAGTGTATACGCTTATATACAATTAGAGGGTCATGTGATCAGTGTATACTCTTATATACAATTAGAGGGTCGTGTGATCAGCGTATACACGTTCGTATAGGGTCATGTGATCAGCATATACACGTTCATATAGGGTCATGTGTTCAGTGTATACACGTTCATATAGGGTCATGTGTTCAGTGTATACACGTTCATATAGGGTCATGTGTTCAGTGTATACACGTTCATATAGGGTCATGTAATCAGGGTCTGCTCTTTTATTTATGATTAGAGGGTCATGTGATCAGCGTATACACGTTCATATAGGGTCATGTGATCAGTGTATACTCATACAATTAGAGGGTCATGTGATCAGCATATACGCTTTTATATACAATTAGAGGGTCATGTGATCAGCGTTTGCGCTTTCATATAGGGTCATGTGATCAGTGTATATTCTTTTATATACTATTAGAGGGTCATGTGATCAGTGTATTCTCTTTTATATATGATTAGAGGGTCATGTGATCAGTGTATACTCATACAATTAGAGGGTCATGTGATCAGCATATACACTTTTATATACAATTAGAGGGTCATGTGATCAGCGTTTGCGTTTTCATATAGGGTCATGTGTTCAGTGTATATTCTTTTATATACTATTAGAGGGTCATGTGATCAGTGTATGCTCTTTTATGTATGATTAGAGGGTCATGTGATCTGTGCATACTCTTTTTATATAGAGTCATGTGATCAGTGTATACTCTTATATACAATTAGAGGGTCATGTGATCAGTGTATACTCTTTTATATACAATTAGAGGGTCATGTGATCAGTGTGTTCTCTTTTATATACAGTTAGAGGGTCATGTGATCTGTAGATGCATTTATATAGGGTCATGTGATCAGTGTATGCTCTTTTATGTATGATTAGAGGGTCATGTGATCTGTGCATACTCTTTTTATATAGGGTCATGTGATCAGTGTATACTCATACAATTAGAGGGTCATGTGATCAATGTATACTCTCATACAGTTAGAGGGTCATGTGATCAGTGTATACTCATACAGTTAGAGAGTCATGTGATCAGTGTATACTCCCATACAGTTAGAGGGTCATGTGATCAGTGTATACTCATATACAATTAGAGGGTCATGTGATCAGCGTTTGCGCTTTCATATAGGGTCATGTAATCAGTGTATATTCTTTTATATACTATTAGAGGGTCATGTGATCAGTGTATGCTCTTTTATGTATGATTAGAGGGTCATGTGATCTGTGCATACTCTTTTTATATAGGGTCATGTGATCAGTGTATACTCTTATATACAATTAGAGGGTCATGTGATCAGTGTATACTCTCATACAGTTAGAGGGTCATGTGATCAGTGTATGCCTTATCTACAGTTAGAGGGTCATGTGATCAGCGTATGCCTTATCTACAGTTAGAGGGTCATGTGATCAGTGTTTGCGTTTATATAGGGCCATGTGATCAGTGTGTGCTCTTTTATACACCATCAGAGGGTCATGTGATATGTTTATCCTTCTCTATTGGCTGTCATTTGGTGTGTGTGTGTGCGCGCGCTCTCCTGCAGACTGTCCGTGCCATTGAGTGTGGAAGAGATCTCTAACTTCGGTCAGGAGTCCAAAGAACTCTTCATAAAGTCGAGTAGCTATAGTCTGATCCCCATCACCGTGGTTACCGCTGGAGCCACCATCAGCTGGGTGTTTTCCTCAACGCCAAAGAGCATCTCCTTTAGCGTGGTGTACAGAGAGAGCACAGACACACCAATGGAGCAGGCCAAGGTCACGCCACACACACACACACGCATGCGTACACACCCAGGCTTGAAGTGACTGAGGTTTTATGCAATTTTTGTACGTTATAATCTTATCTTGGCATGTACTGGAGCTCGCTCTCTCTCTCTCTCTCTCTCTCTCAGGTTCTGATCCCTTTAACCAGGTGTAACTCTCACAAGGAGGCAGTCCAGGGCCAGGTGAAAGCTCGCAACCCCGGACAATACGCACTTATCTTTGACAACTCCTTCTCCAGGTCTGCATTCTACTGTACATTCACACCATTTTCTGAGATTATTTGAACACAACCCCGTCTGACTGCGGCCTCTTTCCTCCTGCAGGTTCATCTCGAAAAAAGTGCTGTACAAACTGAGCGTGGAGCAGATGGTCGTCTACGATGGAAGCGAATGACCATAAAACTGGCCATAAAATAGGGAAATACTCCTCATACACACTTCTGACTCTCTGTCTGGGTGAAAAGTCTCCTGGTGGATGAGCGAACTGAAGAGTTATCGAGGCTTTTGTGTTTTCCAGGACAGTTTCATGTTTCTGTAAAAAGCCAAACTCTCGCCAAGAGCACAACACACTACTGATAGGACACGTGATTTATTTTGAACAAATCAGCTTTATAAGGTATTACAGAAATCTAACTTTTACATCTGTGAGATTTTAATGTTTTTGGGTTTTTTTTTTTCCCTGATATGTGAACTATCTTCACATGAGGTTTAGGTTTTAAAATATATTTAAAATATAAAGCACTTATTTAGTCACGTGACCAATCAAGGCAGATAGATAGAGTGTGAACAATAGAAGACGTGCACTACAAATTATGCTGCGCTTTAAATATTTACTGTTGTGCTGCGTTCCAGGAAAGTCTGCGATTATAAAACAAAAATCTATTTTTCCATGCCTTTACGATCACCTCATGAACATGCAGCTGAATATTAAATGTACAGCAGATGAGTTTTTAAAGAGTCGAAGAGCTTTACGATGGTTTCGATTCATCTCATTCAAATAAAACGTTTCTTAGACTAAAATAAAAAATGCGAAAGTCTTCTATGCACAGGCGTGTTACGAGAGCACAAAGTCAATTATTTGTTTTTTTTTTTATCTCAGACAGCACAAATGTTCCGAGTCGTTATCTGAGAACAGCGGTTCCACACGTTTGAAGGTTTCCTTGAGCGTCTCGGAGCGGTTACACCGAGATGAGATGAGATGAGCTGTGTAATCGTACCAAGCACAAGCACACTATAATCATCTGAGTCACGTTTATTTTAACAGCTCGCTGTGCGTTTCTGTTCTGCTGGCGTGACGAGGAATTTTATAAGCAATATCTTCGCTGCTTGGTATTTAAATGAGACTCCTGAGCTGTAACTTGGTGGGCTGAACCAAGTTGAACCCAGTATATGGTGGAATTGGTGGTTTTGTTTTTTTTTTTGATGGGTTGTTTTTGGTTTAAGAAATCAAATATTTCCCAATTTTCCATCCAAGAGATGTTTGATGTACGACATGTGCATTCGAAGGCTAATGGAAGATTCTCGCACAAAATGTTCGCCAAAAAATTAAAAATGTGCTTTAAATTCCACCGAGCTTTTAGTAAAGTTGCATGTGAATGATTGGAAATTGTTGTTTTAAATTATTTCATTTCAGTCACGCTGATTTTCTTCGTACTAATGCGCGAACAGCTGGTTTTGATTTAGCCCCGCCCACAAAAGGCATTTTTTATATATATATTAGTGCTGTCAAAAATGTCGCGTTGTTAACGCGTTAACTTGACTCAATTTTAACAGCGATAATTTTTTTATCGCGAGATTAACGCTCTGTGACATGATGTAGGTTTTTCATAAGCTTTTGAAACTGCCAGGAACTTGCAACAGAGACAAACGATAGCAGCTAGACTGTAATGCCCCACACAGCCAGAGTCCTCTGCCCTCCTCCCCCCCAAAGAACCAGCGCGGGCAGGGCGCGCTAGTAGAGATGGGATTTATGGCTCTTTGATGGGATCCGCATCTTTGTGATCGGTTCTTTGAAACGAGCCGTTCAAAAGACTGGCTCATTTGGCTCTTTTTAAATATTTATTCAGTTTTAAGAAGACAGCGTCTAAAGAAGCCAGATCCCTCTGAACTGTAAACTCAATGCTATCCCAGAAATCCTTCCTGTAATATGCAAATTTGGCCGCCTCTGATTGGACAGCGCGACGCATCAACAGGCAGAAAGTGTAAAAGTACAAAATGTGTTAAGTGAGCTGAAACAGTAAAGATCAGATTCAATGCAATATTTATCAACGAACAACTTAAAGTTAATATAATAGTGTACTTTATATTATAATCAAGCATGTCAAGCCTACCGTCACTGTGTAACCTATCTCTCTGATTAGAGTTGTAGACTAACTCAAGCAGTAGATCACTTCACTCATGGTTCTTTTGCTAGCCCCGGTGTTCGGCTTAGGTTTCACTTTGCAGTGGCTGTGTCAAGACGTGTTATGCTTTGCAGTACAAAGCAAGCCCATTCATGTTTTTATGCTGATAAGAGAATTACAATGGTTTTTCATGTGACAAAAATGTGCGATTAAATTGTGATTACCATATTTTCCGGACTATACGTCGCTCCGGAGTTTAAGTCGCATCAGCCAAAAAATGTATTATGAAGACGAAAAAAACATATATACGTCGCACCGGACTATAAGTCGCACTTTTTTGAAGGGTTATTCTATCCATAGAATCTGTGATTCTATCTGATAAGCGGCGCGTGGTTACTGCGCGACTGCATTGTTTATTTAATAAACGAACAGCTGAGCAGTGATAACGCGCCCTTTGCCCTGTAAGTAGCCTAGTCTGATTATTTTAAATATCTACTACTATCTTTAATACTATCACTATCGTTATCACTAATAGCCTATATTATTATTATTATAACTAATATTAGTAGCCTATTACTGATGCATTAATCAGTTTGCTTTTAGATTATTTTTACCGGTAGGGCTTATTATCGCCCCATGGCTCTTTCATCTTTGTTATTAAAGCTGTAGTCATCATCGAGGAGTGTCATTCTTCATTTTTGTCAAATTTTATTTCATTAAATCAGAGGTCAAGTAGGCTATAGGTATATCATCTCCAAAGACAACCGTCTAGTGAAAAAAAAACAACAACCGCTTTTAAATCCCCTACTTAAATCCTTAAAAAGAGTAATTTAACTCATGTCTTGTGTGATCTGATCTCCAATGGTGAAATAAACCGGTTGTGATATGAGTAGTCTGTTATTTTAGAAGATAAATTTAATATATAATTTTTAATATATAGCCTAATAAAAATAATATTTTATAACATATCACGACATATTACTGTCTGTAATTGTTCGTCACTAAAGCGTTTTCTAAGATCATAATGTCTGATATTATTTTTTTTTGCACACACAATAAGCGCGTGTGCGTAAAGTTATAGTAAACCACCCCCCACCTTTTTTTTTTGAGTCGCCGGACCCACCCACCTCCTGCGTTCTGGGACCTCCCACTTCACAAATTAAGCACTGCCTAAAATCACTACATAACTTATTTAAATAACTATAGGCCTATCATTAATAATAAAACACAGGTCAATCAAGTTTATCAAGCTGATGATTTCACTCCAAATCAGCAAATCCATTGAATTCCTCATCCTCGGTGTCGCTTCTGAACAACTCTGCCAACTCCAGCGGCAGATGAAGCGCCGTTTCCTCTTCTTCTGCGTGGCTGTCGTCAGACTCAGCATCAGCTCCAGTTATTCCGCGGTGAAAAAAAAAAAACATATATACGTCGCACCGGAGTATAAGTCGCATGGCCAGCCGAACCATGAAAAAAAGTGCGACTTATAGTCCGAAAAATACGGTAATCGCGAGTTAACTATGACAGTCGCGACATTAATCGCGATTAAATATTTTAATCGCTTGACAGCACTAATATATATATTACATTTAGCAGACACTCTTATCCAGAGCAACATACCCAGAGCAGCCTGGGGAACAGTTGGTGGTTCAGTGCCTTGGTCAAGAACACTTCAGCCATTCCAGCTGGTCTAGGGAATTGAACTGGCAACGTTTTAGTCCCAAAGCTGCTTCTTTAACCATTAGGCCACAGCTCCCCCCAAAGCAAAGCTCATAGAGCTGAAAACAATAACATGATTGACTCACTTTTCCTCCTTTTCTAGGGTGCCATTTCTTTTCTTTCTTGAATATCTGTTCTGATTCGTTTTAATTTATGGATTTCTTCCAAGTCCTTAAAATTAAATGATAAACGTTTGACAAAATTTTATTACATTTGTGTGTACAAGAAATAAATAAGAGATTTAAACTTGACAACATAATTCGGATACAGTTTTCAGTAACTCATCACCATTTGTATGTTACAGGTCAGAACTGTAGGTCAGATGGAATTTTTGAACCCAGTTCATAATTTCCGATTTGTATTAAAGGACATGGGACATGAGACATAAATGCACGCTATATCAGTTTCTTTCCATTAAAAATATGAAATAATTGCATCAACAAATACAAAATTATCTATTAAATTCAGCAAAATCGTTATATTCGTGATGATTATATGGCATTTCTGCTCGAGCTCCGATATGCATATTTTACAACCGGAAGAGCCGCCGTCACGTGATCATACGTCACAAAAACTTTCGGGTACAGCACAAGCGGGTCGATGAATATGGAGAGGTGTGAATCGTGATGATGACGAATGCGACAAAATAGTTTTTGTGTCTTGGATGACAAGAAAATTGTTTCGTTTTTAGAGTGTTTAACGTACATTGAACATCATGGTGTATTGCGACCTCCCAGTCAGTCAGACGCGCTGTCACTCCTGTTAGCAATGTAGCTAGGCTCAGTATGGCCAATGGTATTTTTTGGGGCTGTAGTTAGATGCGACCAAACTCTTCCGCGTTTTTCCTGTTTACATAGGTTTATATGACCAGTGATATGAAACAAGTTCAGTTACACAAATTGAAACGTGGCGATTTTCTATGCTATGGAAAGTCCGCACTATAATGACAGGCGTACTAACACCTTCTGTGCGCTTCGACAGCGCATTGATACCTTCACTCGGAGTTGTACCATTATTTTTTAGACAGGGCGGACGGACCAGGGCATTCGCCCGCCTGGCCGTGCCCGACGAGGAGCGCTCTCGGCCGGCTTGGGAGGCAGACGGCAGCCCCTCCTGGAAGTGTGGTTTTACCATGGGCCTCATGCGGTAAGGATTAGTATTATAATTTTGGGTGTATCAATTATTGATTATCATAATTCTGACTCGTTTCGCCATTTTGAATGTTTTCATCTCGGACTCTGGAAGCATTGTATCTCAATCAATCTCGAAAAATATCAGCAAAAAAAAACTAGCTTGCAACGGACTTTAGCTAGATCTATGATGAACTTTCAATGTATGATACAAAAATAATACTTCTTTCAACAGATCATTAGCCTTTGAGCAGAATTGTTTTTAACTTACCAGGAAGTGTTATCGAGCCGACCGCTTTCAGTTTCATGGGGATTGAATGAACTCTCACTCTCAGAATCATCTGACCCGTCAGAGTAAAGACAAGATCCATGTTCATGTGAATTTCCAGCTATCGGTTCGAATTGATAGGGTCTAACTTCACATCTCTGTGAAACATCGGGAATGTCACTGTCGATGGTGTCCATTTCGGTAACCTGTTTACATTAGATACCCAAGCGCTGGCTCCTTGGAAAGTTTTTGTGACGTCACGGGTCATGTGACCGCTTAGCTAATTAACGAATCATTGTTTTACGCTGATGTATAAAAAAGTTGAATAATGTGATGATTTTCACATTTTTGACGCCCTGCAGTGATTTAGATGGCATTTCTTATGTCCTTTATACATAATTATACCCAGAAAAAAATCCATGTCCCATATCCTTTAAGGAGACTTTCTATATCTAGGGTTAAGGTCCGGTCCCACAATACCGATAACTATAGCTACAACTATATAACTATAAGTAAATCAGCCCCCTGCAGTTTATGTGGTCGGTGCTCACACCAGACTGATAACGATCCCTGTAGCCCAGGCCTGGGTTTATCCGTATCGGTGAGATTGCTTCTGGAGTGATATTTTTCCAGGTGTGGAAAAATCTGATCTGATAAAACATCTGACCAATCCAGTCATTGTTTACATGTGACGTTGTCTGAGCACGTTCTGTTTTCCCCGGGCATCTCTGTTGCATCATAAAGTCATGGAATACAGATTCACATATATATAAGGCGGCATGGTGGTGTAGTGGTTAGCGCTGTCGCCTCACAGCAAGAAGGTCCGGGTTCGAGCCCCGTGGCCGGCGAGGGCCTTTCTGTGTGGAGTTTGCATGTTCTCCCCGTGTCCACATGGGTTTCCTCCGGGTGCTCCGGTTTCCCCCACAGTCCAAAGACATGCAGGTTAGGTTAACTGGTGACTCTAAATTGACTGTAGGTGTGAATGTGAGTGTGAATGGTTGTCTGTGTCTATGTGTCAGCCCTGTGATGACCTGGCGACTTGTCCAGGGTGTACCCCGCCTTTCGCCCGTAGTCAGCTGGGATAGGCTCCAACTCGCCTGCGACCCTGTAGAACAGGATAAAGCGGCTAGAGATAATGAGATGATATATATATATATATATATATATAATCTAAAGCACGGATCTTTTATTCACGGATATGTGATTTTTCCGTGAAATATCAATAGTAAATGAATAAAGTAAACATATAAACGCAGGTAAGATATTTTAGACCCCGTCCACACGTAGCCGGGTATCTGCTAAATCGAAGATATTTTTCTACGTTTTGGCCTGTCATCCACATGAAAACACATCAAAAACGAATATTTAAAAAAACTCCGGGCAAAGTGAAGATTTTTGAAAACTCCGTGTATGCCTTTTCGTGTAGACAGAGATAACCGGAGTTTTGCGTTTTAGAACGTCACAATCTGCGCCAAAAAAATGACAACAAATCTGCCCTGACGTCAAACGTGCGACCTTTGTTTACTGCAGAAGCCAGATTAAGCATGGACAAAGAGTAATGGATCGGAGTAGTGCCTTGAAAGCGTTAATTATTGTGCAGGTGCTATTTACATGTTTAATTTTAGAAGCCCAACTACTGATAAGATTCCCAATCAACGTTTTCTTGCGTCTTTTGAAGTTTATACTCCAAAATTGTGTTTAGAAGCAATTCTGTCTCCGAGTCTGTCCAGACGAACGAGCTTGGCGTCATGTTTTATGTTTAGGCAGAAGTGACGCCAACAGAGGGCTATTCTGATGTGATTAGGGGGTAGGATTTGGGGAAATAATGCCATCTACAGGTTTGGAATGCTTATGAATGTGATTGAAAACGCAGATGTTCGGTTATGTGTGGAAGGGAATTTTTTCGAAGACGAGGTGGTGTGGATAAAACATTTTTATAAACGGGGGGGGGGGATGTTCGGTTTTAAAAATACCCGGCTACGTGTGTACATGGCCTTAATTATGAATTTCGCCAGTCCGAACATTTCATTGTTTTAGACTTGTTCATTTTTTTTTTTATCCGTGATGATTAAGCCGTATGAAATCGGTAACCGATCTGTAGTATACTGAAATGTCCGTGACCAATCCGTAAATTATTAGCATTCGTATTAAAATCCGTAACCATTCTGTATTTTGTATCCTTTTTTATTATATTTCCATAATCCGTGACGTATCCGTATTATGGTATATCAACCACTGGAGTGTGTACACGGGTTGTTTTGAAGTCCGAGCTGTACAGTACGACCCGGAATAATGTGCTACTACTTGGAAAAAACTTCCATGACTATTCCTAAGTTGCATGAAGTGGCAGGACTAACAGATATTATCGTCGGGATTATAGTTGTGGTGTTTCTGCTCCAGACTGGAACTAAATTCAGGCAGCGGGATCGTCATAGCTGTAGTTATAGGTATAGTTATCGGTGTTATGGGACCGCGCCCTTAGGTTTAGGGTCAGGATTTGGGAAGACACTGTGTTTTTAAACTACTGTATGACGTAATAAAACTATATAGAATATAGACCCCTTCGCATGTTTGTAAACAAACCGACCGTTGCCAGGATGCACGCACAGCCTGGACCCAGAAACAATGGCGCTGCCCATAGACCGGCATTATGAGCTGTCAGATTATGCAAAACAATTGTCGTTACAAGATCGAGAATGCTACATAAATAAGTTAACTCTAACAAGTGGACATCGCCTACCGGATCCGCATTTAATTAAAGAGTGGACGGACGATGTTAGTAAGTTCCCTGGTATACAATGGCCAGATATATACTCGTACCTTATTGACAAGACTTCAGTGTACACCCACGAAAAACTTCGTGCCTACAGGTCTTTAGACGCATATGATTATGTTATGTGCGGGCATGTACAACTTGATTAACAATGGGACATTCATATTCATTTTGTTTTAATCAAATTATACCAGTGATGTGATGGCAATGTGGCTTTAGCTACAACAGCAAATCCCAACACTAAACAGCAATTTGCAGGAGGTAATGGCATGAAAGGAATGATAGTGTAAAGAGTGCAGCTAAGAGAAATCAGAGCTGCGTAAAAAGCGAGAGGCAGAGAGCAGAAATGAAACTGAACGGGGCGGGAGCTAGGTTAGAGCAGTCAGCGTAAGTTGGCATTTAGAGCGAGGGAACACAATTTTACCTTTCCATCCTTGCTTTAAAATTGTGATTTTCGGCATACACAAATAATGATGGCACAAAATCTGGACTGCTTGAGTCAAGCGAGACCTCTCCTACAAACAAAACTGCATGCTAAGCTAAGTTAACATGCTAACAATATTCATTACATTGTGTAACTATGACCAGCTAATCAGACAAACGCTACCAAAGTATTTTGCTACATCAATAAACGAAGACTAGAAAGAATAAAAAAGAAAGATTTAATAAATAGCCTGATCTTACCTGTGATGAAGTGGGCGCTGCAAACCCGCGCATTTTTGACGGTGCTTTCATCCCAGTCTACACGTTTGATGGGTTGTAGCCATAGACGTCGGCGATTTTTTTGGAATGGGTGAGATCCTGCTGGAATTCTGAACATTTTAACCCCATCACTGCTACGATTCTGACACCCGACAACACAACAACTAGGCATCGCTGAGTCTTTTTTGGGTCCACGCGCAATTTCCGCTTACGTATGAATGACGTTTACTGCGAAGGGGTCTATAGATCACTCATTTTTCGTAGTTGTTGCTGGTCTAGTGGTTAAGCTGTTGGGTTAAGAGTCAGAAGGTTTTGAGTTCTGATTAAGTATGAAAAAGATGTGTTTAAAAAAATGCTGAATAGGCAGATAGATAGAGAAGAGGAAATACTCTGCAGGTGTAGGAAGAGAGACAAAAGAAGTGATGGAAAAGCCCTTTTAAGAATTTTAGATAATTCTACCTTGATTGGAAATTATGAACAAGGTTAAATATTTTAACCCAGGTCAAAAAAAAAAAAAAATCACCTAGGTTGAAATTTTTTGACTTGTAACATATACAATTTTAAACAGCTGACGTTCTGAACTAAATGGATTTTCACGAACCACTTTTTTTTTTTGTGCGAACATTGTACGAATAAGTTTGTTCATATGCCGCTTGATAAATTCAGCTCAGTGTGAATCTGTGCGATCTCATCTCATTGAATCAGTTCAATTCGATTCGATTCGATTTTAGAAACAATCCCGCTGAAATGCAGAGGTTTAGATCTCTGAGCGAGGCAGAGGCGAGCGTGGCGAGGAGGAAGGAAATAAGAACGAGTCTTGGGATGAGAACGAGGCAGTCTTATAGCAAATGGTTTAACTAATAACCTTCTGGTAGCGAGGGTAGTTTTCACACAACTATATTATCGTAAACTCCAGGAGGTGGGGCTTAGGGGAGATATCCAAGATGGCTGCTCAGGTAACTTTACAGCATTTACAGTAATGTGAAATCTGAATCCCATCAGTCATCTGTGTGATGTGGCTGGATGTCATTTTGAGGATGATATGGGACTCCCTAAAGTGAATGACGCATAAACTGGAATGACGAATGACAGCTAGTGATTTGAACAATAAATGGTCCCTTGTCATTCAGATTCTTATAAATGGAATAACGATTGAAATGTAGGTGGAATGACGGGCGGCACGGTGGTGTAGTGGTTAGCGCTCTCGCCTCACAGCAAGAAGGTCCTGGGTTTGAGCCCCGTGGCCGGCGAAGGCCTTTCTGTGCGGAGTTTGCATGTTCTCCCCGTGTCCGCATGGGTTTCTTCCAGGTGCTCCGTTTTCCCCCACAGTCCAAAGACATGCAGGTTAGGTTAACTGGCGACTCTAAATTGACCGTAGGTGTGAATGTGAGTGTGAATGGTTGTCTGTGTCTATGTGTCAGCCCTGTGATGACCTGGCGACTTGTCCAGGGTGTACCCCGCCTTTCGCCCGTAGTCAGCTGGGATAGGCTCCAGCTTGCCTGCGACCCTGTAGAACAGGATAAAGCGGCTACAGATAATGAGATGAGATGTAGGTGGAATGACATGCTTTCAGCTCATGAAATGGAAGGACATTGTTTCTAAGTGGAATGACATACTTTTAGGTTATGTTATCAGTGATATCACCTTTTACAAATGGAATGACAGCGTTTCCAGGTGGAATGACATACTTTAAGCTAATGTTATCAGTGATATCCCCTTTTACAAATGGAATGACAGTGTTTTTAGGTGGAATGACATACTTTGAGGCAATGTTATCAGTGATATCACCTATAACCTAACCCTAACCCTAGAAACAATGTAATTCCATTTGTTAATTTGATATCACTGATAACATTGCCTCAAAGTATGTAATTCCACCTAGAAACCTTATCATTCCATTTGTAAAAGGTGATATCACTGACAACATTAGCTCAAAGTAAGTCAATACATATAGAAACCCTGTCATTCCATTTGTAAAAGCTGATATCCCACCAAGCACCCACTTCTCTTATCCTAGGGAGGTCTAAAACTAAAGATTTCAATCGTTATTCCATTTGTAAGAATCTGAATGACAAGGGACCATTTATTGTTCAAATTTACTACCTGTCATTCGTCATTCCATTTCATGCGTCATTCACTTTAGGGAGTCCTGGATGATATCTACGTAGGAAGGTTTTGGATGAGAGAGACTTCTGTTAGATGTTTGCTTCTTTAGTTTTGCACGAGTGTAAGTTCAGACAGCAAACGGAAAATGGCGTAAATTAGATTTTTCTCTAACCTCACTTTTATCACTTTTTGTCACTTTCACAGAAATTGACTTTTTAACCATGTTTTTATTTGAGTCACTGGGACACGATGTATGGGACGGATATGAAATGAAATGAAATGAAATGAAATGAAATGAAATGAAATGAAATGCCTGTATGGTACAGTTTCATCACAGTAATAAACTGACATCAGCGTTTGGTTGCTATATCAAACAATTTTTCTTTCTTTCTTTCTTTCTTTCTTTCTTTTCAAACTGCACATAAGATATTCAACACTTGAAAAATGCCTTCAGGTGAATATCAGTTCAAATTGGGCCTTAATGCCTAATTTGTCTTCATCTCCATTTAATAACCCGCGCTGTGAGAACCTGCATGAGCTCGCCACGTAGCACATTTTCATGAGCTCTCGGTTTTGGCGGCTGGTTGCCGATGGTTACAGGCACAGCAGCTCGGTCTGCAAGGTTAATGAACTCGTTTTAAAGCAGCACACGTCGTCTGCCCGGCCTTGCCTTCTGCCTTATGTGGTTTATACACAGAGAGAGAGAGATTGAGGATGGAGGGAGATGGGGGTTGGACAAACACGTGGGCTGCATATCAATAAACTGTGAAGGCAGTAAATAACCCAGTGCTTCACATGCGCTGTAAATAACTCTCTCTCTCTGTCGCTCTGTTTTTTATGAACCACTCCCAGGCACAAGGTACTGCAAAACCACAATGTTTCTATTCTTTAAAAATGTCTTGCGCTTTTAGAAATCAGCATTAAAAAAAACAAAGATGAAGAAAAATCGTTGCTGCATTGCAATTACAAGAATGTCAGCCATTTAAAAAGCATTCCTTTCTTATCCGCATACATGTCAACCTAGGGCGGCACGGTGGTGTAGTGGTTAGCACTGTCGCCTCACAGCAAGAAGGTCCTGGGTTTGAGCCCCGGGGCCGGCGAGGGCCTTTCTGTGTGGAGTTTGCATGTTCTCCCCGTGTCCGCGTGGGTTTCCTCCGGGTGCTCCGGTTTCCCCCACAGTCCAAAGACATGCAGGTTAGGTTAACTGGTGACTCTAAATTGACCGTAGGTGTGAATGTGAGTGTGAATGGTTGTCTGTGTCTATGTGTCAGCCCTGTGATGACCTGGCGACTTGTCCAGGGTGTACCCCGCCTTTCGCCCGTAGTCAGCTGGGATAGGCTCCAGCTCGCCTGCGACCCTGTAGAAGGATAAAGCGGCTACAGATAATGAGATGAGATGAGATGAGATCTTTGTACAACCTTGTTTCATCATGAAGTCACAGAATACGGATTCACGGAAAATAAAAAATATCCGTGCTTTGCTTTGGATCTTTTATTCACGGATATGTGGTTTTCCATGAAATATCAATAGTAAATGAATAAAGTAAACATATAAACGCAAGTAAGATATTTTAATTATGAACTCCGGCAGTCCGAACATCTAATTGTTTTTGACTTTTTATCCTTATCAAATCAGTAACCAATCCGTAATACACTGAAACGTCCTTGACCAAGCCATAAATTATTAGCATCCATGATGCATCCGTATTAAAATCCGTAACCACTCTGTATTTTGTATCCTTTTTTATTATATTTCCGTAGTCTGTGACCTATCCGTATTTTATCAACCACTGGAGTGTGTACATGGGTTGTTTTGAAGTCTGAGCTGTACAGTATGACCTGGAATAATGTCCTAGTACTTGGAAAATACTTCCATGACTATTCCTAAGTTGCATGAAGTATCAGGACCAACAGATATTATAGTCAGGATTATAGTTGTGGCGTTTCTGCTCCAGACTGGAACTAAATTCAGGCAGCGGGATCGTCAGAGGTGTAGTTATCGGTGTTGTGGGACCGGGCCCTTACACAGCCTCCTGAATTGTGACGAAATCGAATCCCGAGCGTTTACATCCACAGGACGGAAATGTCCGATATAATTCTGAAGCGCCGCCTCGTCCGATCTCTCATCTCATTCATCAGTATCTCCTAAGCGTTTAGTTCAGTTCAGTTCAGCACATGCTCTGCCTTTCAGATTGGATTCCACAGGCGTCATTAGCCAGGTGAGAGATCTGTAAACAGTGCCATCCATTCTGAACGAAGCCCAGCCGAGAAGCATCATCAATCTCTCCTTTAAGAGTTTTTGTGCTGCTTGTGCCCCCCTCTGTGCCAGACATCTCCACCAGATGAGCTTTTAAAAAGCCCTGAGCTCTGTGTGTTTGCTTGTCGCAGCTTGTGTGGCAGACAGACAGAGTGATTCAAACATGCTGCCTAGAACCCGAGCGTTTTTCTCACGACTGCAGTTGAATTAATGATCCTGAGGTCCAGATGGATCCTGTGTATATTCTTCTTATATTTTCACACTTCTGCAGTGTGCCATGAGCTGCAGAATCACTAGGTGGCGCTCTCAGCTATCTCAGTTGATCTCCATTAAAGATACTGATTTTAGAATCGCCATAAACAGGAACGAATATGATTCACATTCTGATTCATGACTGTGGAGCTCCAAGCTGGTCTGTTTAAACTGAGCTGCGGGAGATGGGATCACATCTCCTTCCTTCTCTCCTGGTGGATGATGGACTGATGATTGTGTGAAAGAGGAAGGGGATCGGGTGGTGTATCTGTCCTTCTGAGACAATGCCATGCACATGTTTATTTTAAACACTCAGATTTTAACTCTGAATAGATATAAGACAGCAGGACATTGTGATCGTGTTGTAAAAAGAGCTGCCTTCATATGTGGGAGTTAAAAAGGCGTCTGTCAGTGTGACTGACAGACAAAAAGGCCACGCCTCCTTCACTGTGACTGAAAGACGCAGGGGACGACTATCACACAGAGGCCCCTCCTCTTTTACTGCGACGGACACAAAGGCCACACCTTCTTCAGTGTGACAGATACGGAGGTCTACTTGAGTAGGGCTGGCAGAAACAAAGGCCACTCCTCCTTCAGTAAGTATAACAGGCACAGAGGCTACGCCTCCTTTAGTAGGTGTAACAGGTACAAAGGCCACTCCTCCTTCAGTAAGTATAACAGGCACAGAGGCTACGCCTCCTTTAGTAGGTGTGACAGGTACAAAGGCCACTCCTCCTTCGGGAAGTATAACAGGCACAAAGGCCACCTCCTTCGGGAAGTATAACAGGCACAAAGGCCACACCTCCTTTGGGAAGTATAACAGGCACAAAGGCCACACCTCCTTCGGGAAGTATAACAGGCACAAAGGCCACACCTCCTTCGGGAAGTATAACAGGCACAAAGGCCACACCTCCTTCGGGAAGTATAACAGGCACAAAGGCCACACTTCCTTCAGTAAGTATAACAGGCACAAAGGCCACACCTCCTTCGGGAAGTATAACAGGCACAAAGGCCACACCTCCTTTGGGAAGTATAACAGGCACAAAGGCCACACCTCCTTTAGTAGGTGTAACAGGCACAAAGGCCACACCTCCTTTAGTAGGTGTAACAGGCACAAAGGCCACTCCTCCTTCAGTAAGTATAACAGGCACAAAGGCCACACCTCCTTTGGGAAGTATAACAGGCACAAAGGCCACACCTCCTTTGGGAAGTATAACAGGCACAAAGGCCACACCTCCTTCGGGAAGTATAACAGGCACAAAGGCCACACCTCCTTCGGGAAGTATAACAGGCACAAAGGCCACACCTCCTTTGGGAAGTATAACAGGCACAAAGGCAACTCCTTTGGGAAGTATAACAGGCACAAAGGCCACACCTCCTTTAGTAGGTGTAACAGGTACAGAGGCCACACCTCCTTTAGTAGGTCTAACAAACACAAAGGTCATGCCTTTTTTTTAGTAGGTGTAACAGACACAAAGGCCACACCTCCTTCAGCAGGTGTAACAGGCACAGAGGCCACACCTCCTTTAGTAGGTCTAACAAACACAAACGCCACGCCTTTTTTAAGTAGGTGTAACAAACACAAAGACCACACCTCCTTCAGCAGGTGTAACAGGCACAGAGGCCACACATCCTTTAGTAGGTATAACAAACGCCACGCCTTTTTTAAGTAGGTGTAACAAACACAAAGTCCACGCCTCCTTGAGTTGGGCTGACAGAAATAAAGGCCACTCCTCCATCAGTAGGTATAACAGGCACAGAGGCCACACCTCCTCTTGTAGATTGAACAGACACAAAGGCCACGCCTCATTGAGTTGGGCTGACAGAAACAAAGGCCACTCCTCCGTCAGTAGGTCTAATAGACACAAAAGCCACGTCTCCTGTAAGAGGGCTAACAGACACAAAGGCCATGCCTCTTTAGGTAGGCCTGGCAGAAACAAAGGCCACTCCTACTTCAGTAGGTGTAACAGGCATAAAGGATACTCCTCCATCTGTAGGTCTAATAAGCACAAAAGCCACATGTCCTGTAATAGGGCTAACAGACACAAAGGCCATGCCTTCTTGAGTAGGGCTGGCAGAAACAAAGGCCACTCCTCCATCAGTAGGTGTAATAGGCACAGAGGCCACGCCTCCTTGAGTAGGTCTAACAGGCATGAATGCCACGCCTCCTGAAATAGGGCTAACAGACACAAAGGCCATGCCTTCTTGAGTAGGGCTGGCAGAAATAAAGGCCACACCTCCATCAGTAGGTGTAACGGGCACAGAACCCACACCTCCTCTTTTAGATTGAACAGACACAAAGTCCACGCCTCCTTGAGTTGGGCTGGCAGAAATAAAGGCCACTCCTCCATCAGTAGGTGTAACGGGCACAGAAGCCACACCTCCTCTTGTAGGTTGAACAGACACAAAGTCCATGCCTCCTTGAGTTGGGCTGGCAGAAATAAAGGCCACTCCTCCATCAGTAGGTGTAACAGGCACAGAAGCCACACCTCCTCTTGTAGGTTGAACAGACACAAAGGCCACACCTCCTCTTGTAAGTTGAACAGACACAAAGGCCACGCCTCCTTGAGTTGGGCTGGCAGAAATAAAGGTCACTCCTCTATCAGTAGGTGTAACAGGCACAGAAGCCACACCTCCTCTTGTAGGTTGAACAGACACAAAGGCCACGCCTCCTTGAGTTGGGCTGGGAGAAACAAAGGCCACTCCTCCATCAGTAGGTGTAACAGGCACAGAAGCCACACCTCCTCTTGTAGGTTGAACAGACACAAAGGCCACGCCTCCTTGAGTTGGGCTGGCAGAAACAAAGGCCACGCCTCCTTGAGTAGGTCTATCAGACACAAATGCCACGCCTCCTTCAGCAGGTCTAACAAGCACAAAGGCCACGCCTCCTTTAGTGTTGCTGACTGGCATAAATGCCACGCCTCCTTTATCAGGACTGATATGGAAGTTAATAATAATAATTTTTAAACAAATTATTATTATTATTATTATTATTATTATTGGGCGGCACGGTGGTGTAGTGGTTAGCGCTGTCGTCTCACAGCAAGAAGGTCCGGGTTCGAGCCCCGTGGCCGGCGAGGGCCTTTCTGTGCGGAGTTTGCATGTTCTCCCCGTGTCCGCGTGGGTTTCCTCCGGGTGCTCCGGTTTCCCCCACAGTCCAAAGACATGCAGGTTAGGTTAACTGGTGACTCTAAATTGAGCGTAGGTGTGAATGTGAGTGTGAATGGTTGTCTGTGTCTATGTGTCAGCCCTGTGATGACCTGGCGACTTGTCCAGGGTGTACCCCGCCTTTCGCCCGTAGTCAGCTGGGATAGGCTCCAGCTCGCCTGCGACCCTGTAGAACAGGATAAAGCGGCTACAGATAATGAGATGAGATTATTATTATTATTATTATTATTGCACTTTTGTTTATTTTTTATGTCTATTTTTTGGAGATATTTTTATATATTGTGCTGCTGTTAGCCCTTAGCCGAGACACACAGGTACGTGATGTTTGGTGCTGCTCTGAGGCTGGGACGTCAGTGGAGCTCTTCCAGCTACCAGTCGAACGCGACGTCTAAATCATCAGCCTCAGAAGAAAATGTCAAGAAACATGTCACAGCTGATGGAAGTGCATTTACAGCGAGGGGAGAACAGTGTAAATTTCATTTAACCCCTATGGACTGGTCTGCAGTTGTCCTGGCTATTCCTGTGTGTGTGTCTTTGTATGTGTGTTTTCATTTATTTGTGAGTGTGTGTATGTGAGAGTGCGCAAAAAAACCAACCAAGGTAATAGATTGATCGCTGACCCATCGTGCCCGCTGTTTGCTCGTGTCAAACACAATTTCACTGCAGCACCTTTCAGCGCAAACTTCTCATCCGTCAGACACCAAAAGAGCTCGTCTCAGCACTCGGCTCTCATCTCTCTCTCTCTCTCTCTTATACCGTATCGTCATATATCTGTGTTATGAAAGGAAAGAAATGCCAATATTTATGTGCCAGCTTATTTAGCTGATAGATGATGTGTGTAAATAGATGTGACTGATGCTTATGTGTAATAAATGCTTAAAAAAAAAAGAACGTCCACAACCTTGGAAGCTTCCTGCACAGCCTATTATCATCACCTACCACTTCCTGTCATCCATCATGTCTCCTTTCTGGACTTCAAGAGTGAATCAGAGTGCTTCTGAGCATAGAGACAACATGGAGTCTCGCATGATGAATGGCTCTGAAAGAGAAAGAGAGAGATCAGCAGAGAATAAGTCCAAGTGTAATAATTTTGTCCTGCTTTTACCGCCCATTCGTCAATGAAGAACCAAACCTTGACCTCTATACACTTCTCTTCTTTACTAATTTCTATATAGACACTTTTTTTTTGTTGTTGTTCTTGTATAAAAAAAAAAAACACACATGATCCAGACTTGTTTGGTGAGATTTTACAGGTTTACACCATTTTAAAAACACTTTTGTTCATTCATTAAATGTACTTTTTTTTTTTCCCGGACTCATTTAGCTTTCCAAATGATAACTGTATTATGTCCGTTGTTTCCATGACGACCCACTGCAGCTCAGCATCTCGTTTTAAAGGCTCCAGAGCATCAGCATCAGGAGGGGTCGATGTAAGGACGTTCATCTCCTAGACAAGCACAACATCAGAGAGGTTTTATTTTTAAAGGACTGCAAAACACACGGCTTCTTTTAGCCAAGAAAAATAGATTAGAGTTGAAATGTTCGACTTGGGGGGGGGGGGGGGGCATTCAACGATTCACAGTGCTATGTACGGTGTCAATATTTTCGATCCAGGGTGGGCGATGTTCAAATGTTAAAAAGAAATAATAGATTTTTCATAAGGGACAGTTTAGTTTTTGCGGAGGTTTTGCTAGCTAACATTGTCCCGACAAAGCTAAACGAAAGAAAATCATTTACAAAAAAAAAAGTACGTCAGATGAAATATGAAATACGAAAAGAACGAGGAAATTAAATAAACGCAGTGATGCTCTGAAAAAAATGTATGAAACCGTAATAAGGAAGAAACTCTTTGCTAAAACTAGCTAATCAATGTTAGCGTACAATTATAGCTAGCATTATTCTATCCACATTCACTGGATATGAGCAATTGCACGCTCTGATTGGCTACTCTACTACTAGGCTATCAGCTCATATACCATGAGTAGAGAAAAAAAATGGCGGAGTGTGTTGCTGAACCAACCGAGGATGAAATAAAAACTCTACTTGGAAACAAAACCCCAAAAAATACAAAAAAAATGCAACAAAATATGGAATGAAAGTGTTTCATGGTAAGAACGTATCTTTTTATTTTTCAAGAATTATTATTATTATTGCATTTTTCACAAACTGCTCCCGTCATTTCAATGATTTGTTTACATTCTAAGCAGAAATTATTTTGTTGGACGTTTTGTAGAAATTTTTTATTTATCAAATTTGCAAAAAATAAAAATGCTCTTTTTCTCAAAATCCAGTGAATGTGGATAGAATAAAACAGTTATTCCACTCAATCTTATTGTACACGGCTTATAGACAACTCAGTGCTACGCGCCTCATCAGCTATCAGCTCATGTACGACTCGATTTCATGGAATAACTGTTAATTATTTTTTTCGCGGTCCGGTTGCCATCAAATTCTGCGCTCTGATTGGCTGGCGAGCGGGTCCGTAACTCGATACGGACCTCTGGCGACTCACTCGTTCACAACAACAACAAACATAGTAGCATTTTTTGTCAACATTTATCTTTATTTTTATAAGATATATTTATAAGATTATCAAAAATCTTATAAATATTTGCCAGCATTTCTCAGGAGAATAGCATTAATTTTACATCATGGATAGCGATAACGACAGTGTTCACAGCGAAAGCGAGTTTTACTACCCTGAGGAAGAAGAAATAAAAGAAAACATTTCAGGAGAAAGCTAAAAACCTGTAACTGTTGCTAACGCTGAGCAAAAACATGGCTGAATCCTGAATGATGCAATTTTGTATAAATAGGGGACGACATAGGCGGCAAAATGTAGTTTTTTTCCTGCCATGGAAGTGCACTTGTATACCGAGGAGGAAGCCATTTGCATTACAGCCGTGAATGAGGATTCAAAATGGCGGCTTGGCTCGGTTTTCCCTTTCGGGCGCTCTCGTTTTCTGTTAGAATTTGGTAAAGAAAAAAATAAATATATTATTTACCAGCTTAAGGTCGGTCCGTATGGTGAAATACTGTGACTGAGGCCCTCTGGGCCAAGGTCAGTATTCAAGGCCGAGGATACGGACCTCCCAGCTGGTAAATAACATCTATATATGTATTATCTAGCGCTTGAGCGAATTGGTGTGTATTAGCTAAGTAAGGAATAAAACACTCAGCGTCATGAAGTTACAGGAAAATAATCAGTGATGTGTTGGAGTGATGATATAGAATTATTGTTATCTCCAAAAGTTGATTATTTTCCACTAAAAGCACATCCTGAAGTGTTTTAGCTCATCTGGCTGTAAGCCAAGCCGGATAAGGTTATGCGATCACGCGTTGTCCGTCCGTCCATCATCCATCCACAATTTACAAAACTCGCTACTCTGTTTACAGGATTGATCGGCTTTCGATCAAACTCACTCACAATGCTCCCCAGGTGAGTGTGCATAAAAGTTGTCAAGATGGCGGCTCTACCTGTCATATTTACGATTTTATGGGCGTCTTGGCCGGTATGAGCTACAGCCTCACAGTCCAAAGACATGCAGGTTAGGTTAACTGGTGACTCTAAATTGACCGTAGGTGTGAATGGTTGTCTGTGTCTATGTGTCAGCCCTGTGATGACCTGGCGACTTGTCCAGGGTGTACCCCGCCTTTCGCCCGTAGTCAGCTGGGATAGGCTCCAGCTTGCCTGCGACCCTGTAGAACAG
Source organism: Neoarius graeffei (assembly GCF_027579695.1). Lineage (NCBI taxonomy): Eukaryota > Metazoa > Chordata > Actinopteri > Siluriformes > Ariidae > Neoarius > Neoarius graeffei. The sequence continues at coordinate 51,846,464 of NC_083591.1, read as the reverse complement.
GATAAAGCGGCTAGAGATAATGAGATGAGATTTTAAATTTATTTGTGAACTACATGCTGTACTTTTTATCCATTTTTAGTTTAGTTTAATGTCTTCGAACATCTACTAAAATAGTGAACTCGTTGTCACTTACGTTATATGATAGTAACTATAAACACCTGTTCCCTCACCAGTCTCTTTTCTCTCTCTTGGTAAGAAAATAAGAACGTTACTGAAAATTAAAGACTTCCTGACACTGGAGACTTCTTCCGTAAACGTTCCAGTTTTAGTCTCTTTACAGAAAGCTTCAGCATCGAAATGATTATACATTTCTTTGTTTAAAAAAAACCGAATATGATTTATCTATTTTTTTATTCTGTCTTCGATCATGTTGAACATCTGCTATGCAAGTCCCTATGAATGAGCTGTTACCATAGCAACAGTGATGTATTAGAGCAAGCCTGAGTTTTGAGTTCCAGCCAGAACTAGTGTCCACGCCTTCTGACCAATCAGATTTGAGAAATCAATTGTGGTATAAATATTATTTGCTAATATCTAATTAACTTTGACACTTTGACCGTCACACTTGCTTCTTAATTTTGTACCAAAACTCAGTAGCCTTCATTACATTTTATTATTATTATTATTTTTAATCTGGAAAGTGCTCTCTTGTAGAATATCTCACTCAGATCTCAGAGACAAACTTTTTTTTTCTGTAACATTCAATTGTGTGCTGGAAAAAAAATAAGATTTGGAATCTAAAATGTTTTTGTGTTGTTGATTTGATAATGTAGAAGTCATAAAATAGAAATCTATAACAAAGTTTGGATAAAAAATAGGGGACGTAAGACTTTTGAAACAGTACTGTGTGTGTGTGTGTGTGTGTGTGTGTGTGTGTGTGTGTGTGTGTGTACTGTATATATATACTCAGCAAAAATAAAAACTTGACACTCATTTTTCAAATAGTGTTTAGAAACTTCTTGAAAGAGTTCTTGTTGTGATTATGGTTAAATGCATTGTCAAGGGCATTACGTCACACATTCATTCTACTGGTCGAGCCTACGTAGCACGTGCGAGAGCACTGCACGCTAAAATCACGTTTCCACGTGACAAGTGACGTGACCTATTGATACACGTGCAATTGATTTCACGGTAGCAGAGTGTCATCTCAGAAAAACAAGGTTTTATGGTTAATTATTAGTGCTGTCAAGCGATTAAAATATTTAATCGCGATTAATGTCGCGACAGTCATAGTTAACTCGTGATTAATTGCAATTTAATCGCACATTTTTGTCACATAAAAGACCATTGTAATTCTCTTATCAGCATAAAAAAGTGAATGGGCTTGCTTTGTACCAATGTTTTTTTTTAATTACAAAGCATAACATGTCTTGTCACAGCCACTGCGAAGTAAAACCTAAGCCGAGCACCGGTGCGGGGCTAGCAAGAAAACCATGAGTGAAATGAGCTACTGTTTGAGTTAGTCTACAACTTTTAATCAGAGAGACAGGTTACACAGTGACGGTAGGCTTGACATGCTTGATTATAATATAAAGTACACTATTATATTAAGTTTTTGTTCGTTGATAAATATTGCATTGAATCTGATCTTTACTGTTTCAGCTCACTTAACACATTTTGTACTTTTACACTTTCTGCCTGTTGATGCGTCGCGCTGTCCAATCAGAGGCGGCCAAATTTGCATATTACAGGAAGGATTTCTGGGATAGCATTGAGTTTACAGTTCAGAGGGATCTGGCTTCTTTAGACGCTGTCTTCTTAAAACTGAATAAATATTTAAAAAGAGCCAAATGAGTCAGTCTTTTGAACGACTCTTTTCAAAGAACGGATCACAAAGATGCGGATCCCATCAAAGAGCCATAAATCCCATCTCTACTAGCGCGCCCTGCCCGCGCTGGTTCTCGGGGGGGGCAGAGGACTCTGGCTGTGCGGGGCGGGGCGTGGCATTACAGTCTAGCTGCTATCGTTTTGTCTCTGTTCCAAGTTCCTGGCAGTTTCAAAAGCTTATGAAAAACCTACATCATGTCACAGAGCGTTAATCTCGTGATAAAAAAATTATCGCCTTAATTGAGTCAAGTTAACGCGTTAATAACGCGACATTTTTGACAGCACTATTAATTATTCGTTAATTTGCAATGCCACGACTGTCAAACATTCAGCGTGAACGTGCCATTGGCATGCTGAATACGGGAACATCCGTCACTGACGTTGCGAGGGTTATGGGATGCAGTCGACAGACCATCCATAATCTCCAGACACGTCTCCATCAAACTGGCACCACAGGAACCACTGGAACCCTCCACAGAACTTGCAGGAGCTTGGTGCCATGTTGGTACAAATATGGCGGCGCATTCCCCAAGCTGTGTTCAGACGCATCATCCAATCCATGAGGAGACGTTGTATTGCAGTTGTGAACGCCCATGGAGGACACACCCGATATTGACATGATTTCATTAAGTTGTGACTCACAGTTTTTGATCATGGACATTGTCGTCGCATTTCCGGTGGAACCGATTCCATGACAAACATGATCTGTATGCTATAGCATCTTTAATGACAAGATAATTGAATACAATCGTTATTTCAAACCTATTTTCCAAAATGTTCAAATTATTGACTTTGAAACGAGTGTAAAGTTTTTTTTTTTTTTTTTTTGAGTTTCTATACTACCGTTCAAAAGTTTGGGGTCACTTTGAAATGTCCTTATTTTTGAAAGAAAAGCACTGTTCTGGCGGCACGGTGGTGTAGTGGTTAGCGCTGTTGCCTCACAGCAAGAAGGTCCGGGTTTGAGCCCTGTGGCTGGCGAGGGCCTTTCTGTGTGGAGTTTGCATGTTCTCCCCGTGTCCGCGTGGGTTTCCTCCGGGTGCTCCGGTTTCCCCCACAGTCCAAAGACATGCAGGTTAGGTTAACTGGTGACTCTAAATTGACCGTAGGTGTGACTGTGAGTGTGAATGGTTGTCTGTGTCTATGTGTCAGCCCTGTGATGACCTGGCGACTTGTCCAGGGTGTACCCCGCCTTTCGCCCGTAGTCAGCTGGGATAGGTTCCAGCTCGCCTGCGACCCTGTAGAAGGATAAAGCGGCTAGAGAGAATGAATGAATGAATGAAGCACTGTTCCTTTCAATGAAGATCACTTTAAACTAATCAGAAATCCACTCTATACATTGCTAATGTGGTAAATGACTATTCTAGCTGCAAATGTCTGGTTTTTGGTGCAATATCTCCATAGGTGTATAGAGGCCCATTTCCAGCAACTCTCACTCCAGTGTTCTAATGGTACAATGTGTTTGCTCATTGCCTCAGAAGGCTAATGGATGATTAGAAAACCCTTGTACAATCATGTTAGCACAGCTGAAAACAGTTGAGCTCTTTAGAGAAGCTATAAAACTGACCTTCCTTTGAGCAGATTGAGTTTCTGGAGCATCACATTTGTGGGGTCGATTAAATGCTCAAAATGGCCAGAAAAATGTCTTGACTATATTTTCTATTCATTTTACAAACTTATGGTGATAAATAAAAGTGTGACTTTTCATGGAAAACACAAAATTGTCTGGGTGACCCCAAACTTTTGAACGGTAGTGTATATATATATATATATATATATATATATATATATATATATATATGATGAACAATGTTTCATCAGGGAAGTGCACTAGAGGGCGAGATGTGAAGGGAACGCCATACTCTCGGGTGTTTTTGACCATTTCATGATGCCGTAAATGAGCCCTGATTTCATGTTGACCCTTTACCCTTTTCCTTGTTCTCCTCCTGTTCCGCTTGACATCAACTAAAACGCCCCGCTCTAAAGATGACCGGCAGATGAGATTTGTTTTGCTTTAATGAGACTGGGCAGAGGTGGGGTCAGCAGGCGCACATGAACACGAGGCATTTCTTCAGACAAATGAACCCTGTGTCATGGTTTTTGGATTTGTGATTTTTATTTTTTTTTGCATGAAAGGCAAAAGCACTATCGAGCTGTGAGTGAGCATTGTGATGGACGGTTTCCATGGTTACTTGGTCCTTTGTGCAATCCCTGATAACGTTCATAGTTGACCTCTGTTAGAGAGCTGGGCGGCACCCTGAGGATATGTAACGTATATGTATAGTGTGTAAGATTCTCCAAGAGGAGACCTGATCAGAACAAAGCGGAGCAAGTCTATTTAATCCTGTGGGGTGGTTTTGTTTCCCCACTTAATATCAGAAATAAATTTAGGGTTTTTTTTTTTTGTTGTTGGTGTTTTTTTTTAAGAGGACCAAGCAGTAGTAGTAGCGATCAGGGGGGAACCATCACAACCTTCTAGGTGTTCAGAGAAGGCCCAAACATATCAGCATTTCTTTCATTATTTCATAATTTCATTATAATTATTCTCTTCTAATTCTCATTTGGCCTCATTTTCTATCAAATTTGCTTCAGAAATGAAAGGGTTACTGTCCTGAAAACATTAAAATCGAGTTATCCAATGAGATTTGTTTGTTTGTTGCGTCTAGGCTGAGAAGAGTTTAGAGCTGCTCACTCATTGGTTAGGACTTCATTGCCGGGACAGAAGGCCATGGCAGTGTACGTTTATGTAGGAAGTGACAAATGAATTAACCAATCAGATTTTGATTTATAGTAGGAGGGACCAAAAATTTATCGCCGTCGGCCTTCTCAAACCTCAACGAGAGCTTAACTGTGACTCGGCACCGTCAGCACAGCAGTGAAGTCACCTTCCAGCCAGTGCAGCGTTCATCAGTAGTGTTAGCAAATGCTAATTAATAAAGCGGTCAAGCCAGTGCTATCGAGAGCAAGTAGCACAGGCTAATGACCAAGAAACTAAGATTTCTATCTCCAGACTCTTCTTCCACGCTGCACGCTTGCCACAGTATTTTTCACTCTGACTTAAGTATTCATTTTCCTGTGTAATTTACCAAGTTACTTTTAAAATCAACATCGAGAGCTACACACAACAGAGCTACCTGCCAACCTGCCGCGAATCCCTTACAAAATCCTTTGCCCTGTTGCTTTTTTGGTGTCTGGCTAAGTTTTGGCTGAGCTCAAGTCCCAGCTCTAAGAGCAACGGTTCACCAGTGGTAGTGATATAACTGTGAAAACTTAAAGCAATATGGTAGCTTTAAAAAAATACGCTGTTAGAAATAGGGGTACAGTTACAGTAGGAGTCCATTTCTGTTCCCCAAGATACAATCTACCCTAATGTACCCCCTACAGCTCATTATTGGACCTCAAGGTAAGTATGTGTACCTTTTTAAGGCCAAAAAGGAACATATATGTTCCCAAACAGTATATAAAGGGTACCAGTTAGTACCTTAGAGGGCACTGCGCTAGTGACAAGACATTGTACCCCTAAAGGTACAATAGTGTACTTTATTTTCTGAGAGTGTACGTAATCTCTATTTAACTATACTGATGATTACGACAAACAAGAATTTCAACATATTGACGTCGTATTCCTTTAAACTCACTACCTAAATAAAAAAAAAACTTCCTCTCTCTCTTGCGCTACTACAACATTAGATAAGAAAGGGATACAAATTTGAAACAGGAGAGAAAAATGGAGGACGTGAGTGTGCGAATGAAGCGTGAAAGACCGACTACAGCAACGGAAAGAAAGCGAGAAGAAAAGATGTTATGTTATATATGAAGGAAAGGAAACGCAGGACCAAACTAATAAATATGGGAGCACCTCGGTGTGATCAGCTGTTCGTTTAGCGACAGAATGATGGAACTGTCAGTGCACGCTCAAAGGTAAACCTGTAGATGGCAGTAATGCAACACTGTGGATGCCAGCTGCCGTAAAACCCAAAAGAAGAAGAAGAAGGTAAACCTGCGCATGCACACACGGACCTCCTTTATCCTGCTTGACTGCGTGAAGCGAGCGATTTCATGCACATTATTTGCTTTAATCCCCTCAAATTAAATAACTTCCCAGCCACAGAATGACCTGATATTTTGTGAGATATTACAGAAATAAATATATATCACCGTGACCAAATTTTAGAAGGAACTAAATTTCACCAATTTTATGAAACCGAAAGGACATCTAGCTTTAAGGCAATCGTAATAATTTGATAATTTTGGCCTCTTTGCTGAAGAATTGCCCAAATATTCATATTGAGTTATTATTCCGTAATAGAGGTCTGCGTGGGTCAGATTTTTCAGTCCCACCCGCGCCCGCATTGTGCAGTCCCACTCCCTTCCGCGCCCACAAAGAATTATGATTTTCAGCCCCGCTCCCGCCCACAAAAAAATTATGATTTTCAGTCCCGCTCCCGCCCGCGCCTGCCATATTTTGTCCCGCTCCCACCCGCAAATCCTGCATGATGCAGACGTTTGCGTTATTTCTCAGGAAAGTTCTTGTCTTGACACAGCGTTATGGTGCCCCGCCCCCTACTTTGAGTGGATTTCAGCATAAATATCTACAGCTCATGTTGTTATTATTTACCTTGTTTTGGAATTCAGCATGTACTCTCTCTAATAACAATAAGTGCTGTTAAACAATTAGAATGTTTAATCACGAATCGTACATTTTTATCACATGAGAAACCATTGCAATTCTCTGATCAGCATAAAAAAAGTGAATGGGCTTGCTTTGTAGCAATGGTGTTTTTTGTTTTGTTTTTTTTAATTGCAAAGCAGAGCTAGTAAGAGAAGTGAATTGATTTACTGCTTGAGTTAGTCTACAACTTTAATCAGAGAGACAGGTTACACAGTGACGGTAGGCTTGACTCAATGCTATCCCAGAAATCCTTCCTGTAATATGCAAATTTGGCCGCCTCTGATTGGACAGCCAAATTTGCATATTACAGGAAGGATTTCTGGGATAGCATTGAGTCAAGCCTACTGTCACTGTGTAACATTTCTCTCTGATTAGAGTTGTAGACTAATGCAAGCCATAAATCAATTCACTCATGGTTCTCTTGCTAGCTGGGTGTGAACTGTGAGTCATTAGAGTGATCAATGACAATCTGACTCTCTCTACAAATTTAGGCATTTTAAAATGTTTTTATTAATGCCAAATAAAATATCCAGCACAAATTATATATTTTATTTCAAGCACATTTTTAGTTAGTGGGACTGCAGCTTCTCACCGCCCGCGCCCGCAATGAGCTTTCAAAATTTGTCCCGCGCTGCACTGCTTTGCGGTGGGTCCCGCGGGACTCCCGCGGGAGTGCAGGGCTCTATTCCGTAACAGAAGAAGGGGGTGGAGCATGTAGAGCTCGGGGGAGGGGTTTCAGTTTACATATTCATAATAGAGTGTGAATTTTGTATGGCAAGTTGGTCAATACATTTCTTTTAAAGTTTAAAAGATTCAAAACGGCTTGAAAATTTGAAACAAATTTTGCATGATGGTACATTTGAAGTCAAACTGCAAAATTTTGAGGTTAAAAAAAGAAGAAAACAAAAACATTAAACACGATTCCAGCACCAGGCGTCTGAATTCCCGAGTGTATCAACGAGTCTTACTTTAATGGAATGGCAGCGACTCTTTTTGATCCGTCCTCTCTGCTCCGAACAGTGAATTAGAGGAACAGGTGCGCCGGTCCGCCTGCTCCAAACGGAGTTAAAATATCTAATTGAAAAATTACAGCAGAGATTAGCCCTGCTAATTACTGCCCTTATAGCCCCGTAGGATCCGCACGCTGCTAATGCGCTCTGAGCCGGAGACATCCAGCATGTTTATCATAACCTGTCAGGTATTTAACGATGATTTTTCCACCTCTTCATTTCTTTTTTCAGCTGATTGTCATCTGTTAGAGAGAGTGTATTAAGACTTAAAGGTCTCACATCGGTGCTTCTTGTGTGAAATGTGTTGCTTTTATCCTGGGATGACGAGCTCATTAGAGCGTTGCTCAGGACCAGAACTGAACGCTGTGATCTTTTATTCATTCGCCATTTCTCCATTCTTCTCTCTCCAGGCCACTTCGTACCGTAGCACTCTGTGTATGACATCCGTCATGCCTGAGCGAACCCGAGTTTCAGAACCAGAGATAGAGAGAGAGAAAAAACCCACAAATGAGAACCTTCTCAGTTTTTGCCACTTTAGTTCTAATTAAATTTCAATCACCACAGCAGTTGAAGTTCCTCTAATTCTACAAATGCCAAGTGAGCCTGAACGGTTATCTTTTCACCTTCCCTATCTCTATTTTTGGCCCGGCGTCAAATTATACATTCGGGGAAGTCTTGAAACGGCAGTCGCACCACGTGGGTTTTTATTATCGCTATTATGAACGGATATCTAATGCTCAATTTCATACCACTCATGCTGTCAAGAAATGGCTGATTGATTGACAGAACGTTGTTGGTTTGTTTTTTTTTTGGCTCCGAGAGCCGACAGTGTGTGGGCGCTCACAAAGACGACAGGTGTGTGTGTGTGTGTGTGTGTGTGTGGGGTGTCGAGAGAGTTCTCTGTGAAATCTCTCCGACACAGGTCTGGTGTGAAGTCTTTTCCCACTCCATCCTGTTTGATCCAAGAGCCTGAGAAGAGCACTTTCCCAGTCTGCATTCACGAACACCAATTAGACGTACACTGAATATGGGATATTATCATCCATCCAGGCCACTTTTTCCATGGAATAAAAACATGCATTCTATTCCCTTCTAGTGAGTTTATTGATAGCATGCAATATCGTTAGCATATCGCTTATCCTCCATGTATTACGGTACATCACTCTCCCCAATGGAGAATGAGCGTTGAATATGGTTTACAATATTGCACGTTGTCAAGACAACATGATGTCACATGTTGGAGCTCATGCGAAGATCCAATGGCAAAACTTTCCTGCCGTGCATATGCAGAATTGTTTCTTTGTCCGCCAGGAAAGAGAGAAGACGAGGCTAATCCAGTGCTACTGCTAGGATTAGCTATGCTATAATTAAGCACTAAATAAATAAACTGAAACTAAAGACGCACTGAACACACGAAAGGCTACCAAAACTTCGTTAGATATTCTTCATGCATATTTACAAGAGAAAAACATACCAACGGACATCGAAAAACTAGAAAAGAGAAACGTCGGAGATGTAAAACTTCCGCGCTAGTGAGCGACTGTGACAGTTTATAAACAAACATGGCCACGAGGTTTACTTCATTAAAAGCAGAAGATTTTGAGAGAATTTTGGCTGCCAGGTTGCTCTGTTCTGTGTAGCTGTCGATGTTGATTTTAAAAGTAACTCGATAAATTACACAGGGAAAATAATAATAATATTCAGCTTGATTGCTCTAGCATTGGCCTTCGCTAACACTACACCAGCTGGAAGGTAAATGCATTGGCGCATTAAAGGCACCAAGTCATGGGTAAGCTAGCATTGACCTTTGCTAATGCTACTGCTACACCGGCTGGAAGGTAACTTGACTGCCACCCTAACAGCACTGAGTCACGGGTAAACTAGCCTTGGCCTTCGCTAATGCTACTACTATGCCAGCTGGAAGGTAACTGGACTGCTGCGCTAACAGCACTGACTCGCAGGTAAGCTAGTGTTAGCCTTCAATAACACCACTGCTATGCCAGCTAGAAGGTAACTGGACTGCTGTGCTAACAGCACCGAGTTGCAGGTAAGCTAGCTTTGGTGTTTGAAAATGCTGATATGAGGAGAATGTGTATGTATAATAATAATGGTGGCGGCACGGTGGTGTAGTGGTTAGTGTTGTCGCCTCACAGCAAGAAGGGTTCGAGCCCCGTGGCTGGCGAGGGCCTTTCTGTGTGGAGTTTGCATGTTCTCCCCATGTCTGCGTGGGTTTCCTCCGGGTGCTCCGGTTTCCCCCACAGTCCAAAGACATGCAGGTTAGGTTAACTGGTGACTCTAAATTGACCGTAGGTGTGAATGTGAGTGTGAATGGTTGTCTGTGTCTCTGTGTCAGCCCTGTGATGACCTGGCGACTTGTCCAGGGTGTACCCTGCCTCTCGCCCATAGTCAGCTGGGATAGGCTCCAGCTTGCCTGCGACCCTGTAGAACAGGATAAAGCGGCTTCAGACAATGAGATGAGATATCACTCAACGCCAGCCAATATTATTTAAATATTCAATCCTGACATCTTAACTGAACGGCCTTCTCTCGAGGCATAAAACACATCAACAAATTGGAATCAAATCCATTTCACAACCAAAATTGAGACACATGATTAGCTCACTGAGGGCAGTACGGTGGTGTAGTGGTTAGCGCTGTTGCCTCACAGCAAGAAGGTCTGGGTTCGAGCCCCGTGGCCGGCGAGGGCCTTTCTGTGTGGATTTTGCATGTTGTCCGCATGGGTTTGCTCCGGTTTCCCCCACAGTCCAAAGACATGCAGGTTAGGTTAACTGGTGACTCCAAATTGACCGTAAGTGTGAATGTGAGTGTGAATGGTTGTCTGTGTCTATGTGTCAGCCCTGTGATGACCTGGCGACTTGTCCAGGGTGTACCCCGCCTTTCGCCCGTAGTCAGCTGGGATAGGCTCCAGCTTGCCTGCAATCCTGTAGAACAGGATAAAGCGGCTAGAGATAATGAGATGAGATGAGATGAGATGAGATGAGGCTAACACATGCTTCTTCCTCTGAGACATATGAAGTACATCTTTTCGAAACTTGTACATACAGTAACACAGCCTGCTATATGCCCTCTTCAATATACATATATGAGCTGAAGTATCCCCAGATTTCCCTAGTGTTGTCATCGTTGTTGGCTGTCCATCGCTATCAAAGATGACTGCTTCATTAGGATGCACAGAAACACAGATGGGCTGCGAGGCCCACACCAGAGTGACAGAGTCGTCCATAGTGCTGATGTGAATGGCCTGGTTGAACTGCTATGGAATGTCTGGTTTCGTGAGTTCTCGTGTCTCCCTTTGACGCTTGTCTTCAGTTGTAGACACTGAGCTTTTAACTATGCTTATTCTTGTCTCCTAACAAAGCGCCTTGCACAGTAAGGTAGGACAAGCAATGTCCCCATCGTGTTGTCTCTCTGGACCTCCAGACCTGATGCCAAGTGGTGCACAAAAGTGCCACAGACCTGACGGGTATAGAAGTTGCCCCGTAGTGACAACTGACTTGCTGAGTGATGCCATCCGTTGGCCATTTGAGTGGCTCTTCCGCATGCCATCTGGTGGTGTGCCATTGATCTTGTTGGGTTCATCTGCCACACTGCACCAAAAAGTGCCCTGCTGCCAGCGCCTTATTGGTGATGTACTATTTAACCCAGAGCTGGAACCCAGGCAGGTGCTACCAATCCAGATCAGAGCAGACCTGGGAGCAAGGGGTAACTCCACTTTCCCCAATACTCAAGTCCTCCTGGACCTGAGACTCACCACCGGTTGCAGTTTAAAGTCATACCCTGGACTAAGAATGGAATAGAATCTCCCTAGTGTCCCTGTGAATGACAAGCAAGACAGTGAACATATCTCTCCTATCCAGGGAAGATGGTCATTTTAGCCTTTTTGTAGCACTTGCCATTATAATGAATAGTCTTCTAGCATGATTATCAGATATGAACAGATATGAGAGTTATAATGGTTTGTGAATGTCCACTTCACAGAAAGTGTTACCAAAGGATTCCCCTCAGGTAGTTTTAAAAGGTCTAACATTTCCTCAGTGCACTAAATTACGTCCTGTTTATTTCTTACAGTAAAACAAACGTCCCTGTGATATATTACACATGCAGTATTGCTCTCGATACTGGATAATCAGATAAATAGCAGATAATTAGCATATGATTATTGTTATTATTATTATTATAATTCAGACCATCATCATGTATAAAGCATGATGTCCTCCAGTTATTGGGTTTTGTTGGTGAACGGTGGCTCTTTGAGGATCCTAAGAGAATATTCCAATCATACATTTATAGCCGATCACTGTGTCTATTTTCATGCTCTTTAAAAAAAAAGAAAGGAAGAAAGATGTAGCTGTCCTACATCCTACATGTGTCTGAGCTCTTTTGATATGGTACATCTGGGCTATATTAAGAAATGGAGCAAAATTATTGGCACCCCAAGTGCTGATAGTGGCATGATTTAGAACTATGACTAATCCTTTTATTATTTTGTTCTGCAGATTGACAGATGTTTAATAAACACACACACATTTTTTTAATGCTTGCATAACATTCTTAGTATTTTTCTTTGTAGAAATGTACAAGGAAAAAGACGTACTTGCCAAAATTAATTGCTCATTTCCTGTTTTTCAATCCAGAACACATTTGCTGAAGGCTTTTTTTTCTTACCCCCCTCATAAGTCATTTTATTTATTTGCTGCTTTTAACCTTTTCATCCCTAATCCATGATCTAGCGTCCTTCTCAACAGATATACACCGACTTTGGTCCATTTATCTCAGACCTGTACTCACAATATGGAACAAACGCTGCAGTAACGACTTGGTCAAAGTTGCCATGGAAATTGTAGCTATGAGAGATTTGGCGCTGAGACTCGGGAAGACATGCAGAGTGCACGGCTGTGCGGAATGGTGCATAAGGAAGTGCCAAAACCAGTCTGCTTTCACTCGAACCTCACTGCACACCACGTTGAACCGTTTAGTATCAGCTCGTCGTGCGTCATTAGATTATAGGAGGCTTAGTGGGACGCTTGGACTCATGAGGAAAGTGATGGAGGGCACAGGGAATGGTAGCAGGGCACTGGGGATGAGGTCGGGTGTTTTATTTGCGCGTCGGTGCACAGTGTAGAGGACGTATCCAGCTCCTTGTGGGATACAACTCATCTACACTCAGTAGAAAGAGCCCACTGAAGGCATCTCATCATTTTTTGTTGTTGTTGTTCTTGTTGTTATTGTGAATAATACTGGGGATAAATAAATTGGAATATTAATCAAATATAATTTCATCAAAGTTTGAGGCTTTTCATTGGTGAAATGAATAAAAGCTTGAAATCCAAGGGACCCTCAAGTTTGTTTCCATGTTTACACGTTTCCAGATGTATTATATATTATATTATATATTATTCTATCCACATTCACTGGATATGAGCAATCATGCGCTCTGATTGGCTACTCTACTACGAGGCTATCAGCTCATATACCATGAGGAGAGAAAAACAAAACAGCGGCACGTGTTACTGAACCAACCGAGGACAAAATAAAAAAATCTACTCGAAAATAAAACCCCCAAAAATACAAAAAAGCAACAAAATACTGAATGAAAGTATTTGATGGTAAGAACGTATCTTTTTTAAATTTATTTTTAAAGAATTATTATTATCACATTTTTTCACAAATTGCTCCTGTCATTTCACCGGTTTGTTTACATTCTAAGCAGAAATGATTTTGTCGGACGTTTTTTTTCATCTCATCTCATTATCTGTAGCCGCTTTATCCTGTTCTACAGGGTCGCAGGCGAGCTGAAGCCTATCCCAGCTGACTACGGGCGAAAGGCGGGGTACACCCTGGACAAGTCGCCAGGTCATCACAGGGCTGACACATAGACACAGACAACCATTCACACTCACATTCACACCTACGCTCAATTTAGAGTCACCAGTTAACCAAACCTGCATGTCTTTGGACTGTGAGGGAAACCGGAGCACCCGGAGGAAACCCACGCGGACACGGGGAGAACATGCAAACTCCGCACAGAAAGGCCCTCGCCGGCCACGGGGCTCGAACCCGGACCTTCTTGCTGTGAGGCGACAGCGCTAACCACTACACCACCGTGCCGCCTATGACATTTTTATTTATCGAATTTGCAAAAAATAAAAATGCTCCGATTCTCAAAATCCTGTGAATGTGGATAGAATAAAACAGTTATTCCACTCAATCTCATCATACATGGCCTATAAACAACTTGGTGTTATGCACCTCGTCGGCTATCAGCTCATGTACGACTTGATTTCATGGAATAATGGTTAAATATAGACTTTCCAGTACTAAAAAAGGATACTATCTATGACTGTAGCATTCCTTGTCCCTTTAAAAAGTAACTAAAAGGTACAAGTCTTTTATAAAGGTACATTTTATCCACATTTCCAAGTGAAAGATAGTTATTAAAGCTACAAAAGATAAACCCCAGCGTACTTTTTTCTTACGAATGTATGATGTATGTGCAAGTTAAGAAATACATTTAAACATGATAAACTGCATCGCTAATTTAATTAGAAAAGGTACTAAACTGTACCATTCCTTGTCACTGGTATGGTACCCTCAAGTGTATATGTTCTGTACCCTTAGAATGCATCATTTTCTAGAAAGCTGTATATCGTTTTCCTTTAATGCTTTACTCTAAAAGGTAACAAAAAGCTACAGTTATGTTCCTTAAATCTGTAAAGTTAGACTCCACCCACATTTGCAGGGGAAAGATTCGCGTTAAAGGTACAAAAGATAAGGGTACCGTCCCAACAACAAAGAACAGGACAGGCCTGAGTTCCCCAAAAGCATCGCAGCACAAAGATCACTGTTAAATGGTAAAGCGAGCAGCACAATGAATGCTTTCTCTCTCTCTTAGTTAAGATGCTCTTAGTGTTAAGAGGTTTTTGGGAAACCCAGCCCAGTTTTGTATCCTTTCTAATGAAATCAGACGGGTGGTTTTGTAATGTTTAAATGTATTTCCAAAGGTATATAATTAATAAAAATTAATAAAATTATAAATTAAGCATTTATAAAATTCCAAATGTGTATAATTAATTTAAAAAAAAACTGTTTTTTTTCTGAGTGTACAATTTGAAGGATAACGGACAATAGACGGAATAACAATATTTAAATTAAATATTTCAATTGAAAATTGTTTAAATAAATAAATAAATAAATAAGGACACAGCCAAGAAAAAATAACCTAAGAAAAATAAAAGCAAATTGATAAATGAATAAATACAAGCAAGCAAATTAGAAACAAACAAATAATAAAATACAAACAAGCCAGTAGATCAATCAATCAATCAATTAATTAATAAACAAACAAATATATAACTAAAAACAAACAAAAAAGCCAATAAATAAAAAAGCAAGCAAACAAATATAAATAAGTGTGCAAGCAAGCAAACAAATATCTAACTAAATACAAACAAAACAAGCCAATAAATAAAATAGATAAATACAAATAAACAAGAAAATAAATACATGCTAACAAATAAACAAATAAATCTAAAGAAAAAAGAAAAAAATGTCATTGAGTCAAAAATGACTCTTCTTCAGCCTGCTGACAAACACTAACTGCTGATCATAGCACAATTTAAAAATAAATCTTTTTAAATTATTATTAAGAATGTTAGTTTCCTGATAACATGACCCTCAGTGACGTCAATTTCCACCTGTTTTACAACACAGACAAAAAAACGGTTAGTGTTTTTTTAAAACTGATCTTCCATCATCATCATCATCAGTCTGCTTCAGTGCTCCCCGAGCTCAACCGTATCCTTTAAATTCCTCCGTGTTAGAATATGTACTTATATAAGTGTGTTTGTGTGTGTTCCTTGCTTGCAATAGCGTACTGAATCCACTGCGCATGCATTTGTTCCCAATTAACTCTCAACTTCATCTGCCAAAATCCCAAGAAGCATGTCGGGATTTCTCCAAGCAATCTTGCGTCTCTTTGATGTGGCCCGGGCCTTGTTTATTCTGATAACAGCACACGGTGGGGATAAAACCGAGCCAATTACTCCCTCATGCTCTGCTTTATGTATCTTGGCCTGAAAAGCACAGTGGATCGACAGGAGGCTGGAGGCTCTACGTGGGTGAATGCCGGGAGCAGACCTTCATTAACCTCCGACTGGAGTGCAGGGGGAGACGCTGCCAGAGCACACGGCCACGGCGGCCAGGAGCCAAGACTGCGCTGGCTTTTGGGCTGAAAAGTGACGAATCAGATCAGGAATCTTGATTTTTACATTCACTGTTCGAGACGAATCTACCGTAAATCAAAAGATAGCCAGAAAGTTTGGAGTTGGTTATGAGACTTATTGCACAGAGAGGACATGAGAACAGGTTTTCTGATTAAATAAAAGCCTGCATGCCCATAACATGTATGTAAGCTTTGGTAGGAAACTAAAGACATCCTAGTTTTAATTTCTAGGACAATACTTGATTTTGGTTTGGTTTGATCAGGAAACAAAACAGAATGCTGAATAATTCTTGGAGAATCTTCAAAATAATGGGATAAGACAGAATGTTTACATGCTAGTTTGTATGGGATGTATTATATATTACCTGGGCTTATGTCTCCAGATCATTGTCTCATCTCATCTCATTATCTCTAGCCGCTTTATCCTGTTCTACAGGGTCGCAGGCAAACTGGAGCCTATCCCAGCTGACTACGGGCGAAAGGCGGGGTACACCCTGGACAAGTCGCCAGGTCATCACAGGGCTGACACATAGACACAGACAACCATTAACACTCACATCTACGGTCAATTTAGAGTCACCAGTTAACCTAACCTGCATGTCTTTGGACTGTGGGGGAAACCGGAGCACCCGGAGGAAACCCACGCAGACACGGGGAGAACATGCAAACTCCGCACAGAAAGGCCCTCGCCGGCCACGGGGCTCGAACCCAGGACCTTCTTGCTGTGAGGCGACAGCGCTAACCACTACACCACCGTGCTGCCCCCAGATCATTGTGCAGTAGATAACATAGATATGGGTATACACTGTATATAAAAGATTACAGAGGTGACTGAGATCTTGACTATATAGGGACAAGTTTCCAGTCCCTAAACTGCAACCTAAACTGGTCTTGTATGAGGCTCAGGGGGGTGAGATGGGTGGATACTTGGAGGCATGTTATTAAATGCTACGAGTCATAAAAATTGTGGCTTCAGTCAGTATAAGGTCCAAGGCCAAGACTCGAGTGTTACATCACAGTCAGATTGACAAAAGAATTTTACCGAGGTCTAAAAGTCAACTTCCCCTTGCTCTTGTTGGCCAAAAAGAAAAGAATGTTCAGTATGTACTTTCACAGAGCGCTCTGAGAACATACGAGTGTATCTTTTCTTCATCACCTCAGCTGGACACCCTTGTCATGTGCCAGACAACCATTTCAATAACGCTGTGCTGCTGGCATCAAATTTACTTCTGCTATCTGTTGGTTCCAGCAGATTGAACCATTACTCAAAGATGATCTCGTTCACGTGAATATTATAGACGACATAAAATAATGGCAGGACCTTAAAACATATAACCCCGATTCCAAAAAAGTTGGGACAAAGTACAAATTGTAAATAAAAATGGAATGCAATAATTTACAAATCTCAAAAACTGATATTGTATTCACAGTAGAACATAGACAACATATCAAATGTCGAAAGTGAGACATTTTGAAATTTCATGCCAAATATTGGCTTATTTGAAATTTCATGACAGCAACACATCTCAAAAAAGTTGGGACAGGGGCAATAAGAGGCTGGAAAAGTTAAAGGTACAAAAAAGGAACAGCTGGAGGACCAAATTGCAACTCATTAGGTCAATTGGCAATAGGTCATTAACATGACTGGGTATAAAAAGAGCATCTTGGAGTGGCAGTGGCTCTCAGAAGTAAAGATGGGAAGAGGATCACCAATCCCCCTAATTCTGTGCCGACAAATAGTGGAGCAATATCAGAAAGGAGTTCGACAGTGTAAAATTGCAAAGAGTTTGAACATATCATCATCTACAGTGCATAATATCATCAAAAGATTCAGAGAATCTGGAAGAATCTCTGTGCGTAAGGGTCAAGGCCGGAAAACCATACTGGGTGCCCGTGATCTTCGGGCCCTTAGACGGCACTGCATCACATACAGGCATGCTTCTGTATTGGAAATCACAAAATGGGCTCAGGAATATTTCCAGAGAACATTATCTGTGAACACAATTCACCGTGCCATCCGCCGTTGCCAGCTAAAACTCTATAGTTCAAAGAAGAAGCCGTATCTAAACATGATCCAGAAGCGCAGACGTCTTCTCTGGGCCAAGGCTCATTTAAAATGGACTGTGGCAAAGTGGAAAACTGTTCTGTGGTCAGACAAATCAAAATTTGAAGTTCTTTATGGAAATCAGGGACGCCGTGTCATTCGGACTAAAGAGGAGAAGGACGACCCAAGTTGTTATCAGCGCTCAGTTCAGAAGCCTGCATCTCTGATGGTATGGGGTTGCATTAGTGCATGTGGCATGGGCAGCTTACACATCTGGAAAGACACCATCAATGCTGAAAGGTATATCCAGGTTCTAGAGCAACATATGCTCCCATCCAGACGACGTCTCTTTCAGGGAAGACCTTGCATTTTCCAACATGACAATGCCAAACCACATACTGCATCAATTACAGCATCATGGCTGCGTAGAAGAAGGGTCCGGGTACTGAACTGGCCAGCCTGCAGTCCAGATCTTTCACCCATAGAAAACATTTGGCGCATCATAAAATGGAAGATACGACAAAAAAGACCTAAGACAGTTGAGCAACTAGAATCCTACATTAGACAAGAATGGGTTAACATTCCTATCCCTAAACTTGAGCAGCTTGTCTCCTCAGTCCCCAGACGTTTACAGACTGTTGTAAAGAGAAAAGGGGATGTCTCACAGTGGTAAACATGGCCTTGTCCCAACTTTTTTGAGATGTGTTGTTGTCATGAAATTTAAAATCACCTAATTTTTCTCTTTAAATGATACATTTTCTCAGTTTAAACATTTGATATGTCATCTATGTTCTATTCTGAATAAAATACGGAATTTTGAAACTTCCACATCATTGCATTCTATTTTTATTTACAATTTGTACTTTGTCCCAACTTTTTTGGAATCGGGGTTGTATTCAACTATATTCCAGACCCCAGCAGAGTCATATCACTCTGTTGTTGTCCATTATCTCTGCGATGATGATGATTCCAACATAGAAATCTGTATTAGCGTTTGTGAGAACGCTTATGGCTGATCAACACGATCTTCACAAAACATACACGGCCACAGATGTCACACACAAAAGAGATCTCTGGTGGGGCTTGTAGTTCATGTTGGCGCTGCCGGTCATGGTGAGCAAGTATCTTCGCATACGACACTTACCTGCATTCAAAAACTGCGACACCTGAGATTACTGCATTACCCCACAGTGCGCGGTTGGTAGCCATTTCTTCCCATGTTTGGGGTTCGATCTTGAAAAACCTTTAGATGGCAATTGAGATTGTCCTTGTAGCACTTTCTCTGTCCGCCTTGAGTTCGTCTACCATTACTAAGTTTGGGATAGAAAACACCTTTGGTAGCCATGTGGACTTGCTGACCTGACCAGCAAAGTTCCATCCATAACTGTTTATCCTGTACAGGGTCACAGGCAAGCTGGAGCCTATCCCAGCTGACTATGGGTGAGGTACACCCTGGCTAGATCATTGCAGGGCTGACACATAGAGACAAACAACCATTCACCCCTACAGTTCATTTACAGCCACCAATTAGCCTAACCTGCATGCCTTTGGGGGAAACCAGAGCAAACCCACATAGAAACGGGGAGAACATGCAAACTGCACACATACCCCTTTTCCACCAAATCAGTTCCAGGGCTGGTTCACAACTCGTTCAACTTGCGAGCCAGCTGAGAACCAGTTTGCTTTTGCATAGCTCGGGGTGCTAACGGGAGCCACGTCATTACGTCACTGTATACGTCAGTTACGTCGCTGCGTTTGCATAAACCTTGGCGCGAACATCGAAGCAACAACAACACAGAGAAGAAGAAGCAGCAACAACAACAACAATAATAATGGATGACTTCGTGTTTGTACAGCTGCTGCTTCTGGCTTTATGGTGCTTCATTGGGATCAGAAAACGGCAGATCCAATATGTTTGTGTTGATCGACAGGTTTTGAGTGGACGGCAATTACGTTCTAGGAGACAGGTAATAACCTAATAACATTTTGACTCTTACTTGCACTGAATGTGAGATGGTTATGTTAGCCTTTGTTATGAGCTAACGTTAGCCGGTGTTATGTCGGCTTTGGCAGTCTTGCTATTGTTGCTGGTCTTAACTCCACCCCCCCGCTGACGTAAGCGGTTCTTTCCTCTGGCCCAGCAAAGAGCTGGTGCTAGCCTGGAACCGTTTTTTTCTGGCCTCAGAGCCAGTTCTTTGTCAGTGGAAACAGAAAACCTGGTTCCAAACTAAGCACTGGCCCCGAACCAGCCCTGGAACTGATTTGGTGGAAAAGGGGCAACAGAAAGGCCCTGGCTGGCCACTAACCCAGGACCTTCTTGCTGTGAGGCGACAGTGCTAACCACTACACCACCATGCCTATACATTAGCTCATGGCTGACAATTTTATTTTATCAGGTTATATGAGATAAGATGAGGCTACCGGTATATCTTCATCTAAAATTACACCTAAGAACTCTGACTTAATTTAATCCCCTCTCTCATTTCTACCTGCTTTCGTCTCTCTTATGTTTTCTTTCTTGAATGCAGACATTCGCCTGAAGTGCGGAACCAATTTTCCTTCTCTGGAACGAAAAAGAGAGCGCAAAGTGACATGTGTCACTCCTGTGGCTCCTCGCTCCACTCAGTCAGCCTGTAATTACAGCAAAAACAAAAAAACAGAGTTTTCTATAAAGTCATCCTCCTCCAAAAAGCTCGCCTCAGTGCCAGACAGCTTCTGAATGCGCTTGTCAAAAACAAATGGAACAAAATTAAACAGACAAATTACAGCGACTGCAGATGGCGAGGGATTGCAGGCTGGAAGTGTTGGTTTTGAACACTGTATGACATGATGTTTGTGGCTTTTGGGGTGATATTTGTGCTTGAGTTTCTTTGATCCAGAAGTAACTGTCTACACTCACTGGACACTTTATTAGGAACACCTCGACATCCACCTGCTGTTTGATGCGGTTCTCTAATCAGCCGATCCCTTGGCAGCGGCACGATGCATCAAATCATGCAGATACAACTAGGGCTGCGTACCTAAACGTAACATCAGGTACAGGTACCGGTACAGAGGTTTAGGTACAGGTCCGGACCTGTACCTGAACAATTTGACAAATTAACATGTGTTCTTCTGAACTTCTTCAATAATGACAGAAACATTAATAAACTGTTGACAACTTGTCAGTATCTTTATTCAAAGAAAACCGAACATCACTAGGTTTCCTACCTCACTTCTCAGTCATCCTATAGTTAACTTGGGACAAAAAGTCATAAGTTGTCTCACAGCGAGAAGTGACTACACTAGAGTATTACAGACTACGCGCAGTCCGCGGCCTTTAACTTATGCGGCAAAATTACACAAAGCAGCAAAGGCTGCCAATGCCAGCAAAGGAAAAATGGCTGACCTGCTTTTGAGTCTTTTTGACCAATCAGAACGCTGGATCAGCCAAGCTCTCGCAATGTCTCGTGAGACTGTGGCGAGAGGATCTCAAATCAAAGATGGCTCTGATTTCAAGTTTCAGCGCGGCATTTTACGTCTTTTCCAGTGCTAAATTTTCATCTTTGTGGTAGGATTTACGCATCTTCAGTCACAAAATAAGCATATAAATTTATATCGGTGTAAATTTATATCGGTACAGTACCGGTACTATGGGCGGCACGGTGGTGTAGTGGTTAGCGCTGTCGCCTCACAGCAAGAAGGTCCGGGTTCGAGCCCCGTGGCCGGCGAGGGCCTTTCTGTGTGGAGTTTGCATGTTCTCCCCGTGTCCGCGTGGGTTTCCTCCGGGTGCTCCGGTTTCCCCCACAGTCCAAAGACATGCAGGTTAGGTTAACTGGTGACTCTAAATTGACCGTAGGTGTGAATGTGAGTGTGAATGGTTGTCTGTGTCTATGTGTCAGCCCTGTGATGACCTGGCGACTTGTCCAGGGTGTACCCCACCTTTCGCCCGTAGTCAGCTGGGATAGGCTCCAGCTTGCCCGCGACCCTGTAGAACAGGATAAAGCGGCTAGAGATAATGAGATGAGATGAGCACCGGTACTTCATGATCCGGTATTCTGGACCTGTACCGAATCGATTTTCACGGTACAGTACCGGTACACAGCCCTAGATACAACTCAAGAGCTTCAGTTAATAATGTTCACTTCATTCAAAGATCAGAATGGAAAAAGTTGTGATCTCAAAGTGTGACTTTCTTTCACTGTGGCATGGGTGTCGGTGCTAACCAGATAGACTGGTTTGAGTATTTCAGAAACTGCTCCTGATCTCCTGGAGTTTTCACACACAACAGTCTACACAGAATGGTGTGGAAAACATCTTCCTCCAACTGCTCCTGGTTTGAGCAAATGTAATAACGGTGCAGCGCAGACTTGTGTCACTTATCTACACTGACTCACATAAAATACTTTGTTTTGAAACGGATCAAATGAATCACAATTCCACTTTACCTTTGAATAGTTCTAGACCCAACTTCGTAGCATCTTTAGTGCCTTTAGGAACAGCATTTTCTTTCATCATGTGTAATTCTTCCTCACTTACGGTAACAAAGTGATTGGCCGCCATTTTGCCGAGTGGCTTGAGGCGATGATCGAGAAATAGTCTGAATGTCTCAAGCAATCAGAGATTCAGACTATTTCTCTCTTATCAACAAGGCATTTGTTGATAAGAGAGGTCAGAGGAAAATGGACAGATTGGTTTGAGCTTTTTTTTTGGCTAGGAAGGATATAGTAATTCATATAGCAACTCTTTAACTCCACCATGGCCGGTCCCAAGCCTGGATGAGAAAGGAGGAGGGTTGGATGAAGGGCTAGCAACCCTTCTCCGTCAAACACAAAGCGCTACAGAAATGGAGGCAAGAGCTCAACAAACATACTTAGTCTTGGATGAAAGGGGCCCTTCAGTCAGAAGACCCATGACGTCGAGGGGCAAAAGCAGACATGAGGAGGCTTGGGCACACATGGGCCCAGCTGGAAAGGATAGCTGAAGACAGAGTTGCTTGGAGAGCAACTGTCAATGGCCGATACCCCAGGAGGGGTGACAGGGCATAGAGATAGCAACTCTTTACAACCATGGTGAGCAGAAAAGCATCTCAACATGCAACAGCAGAACAGAAGACCACATTGGGTGCAGCCAAGAACAGGAATCTTAGAATCAAGAACAAGTTGCTATTAAAGTGGCTGGTGAGTGTGTATTTTGTATTCGGTGACCATATAAACTATAATATAGGTGTTTGTTTGGTCCCAAACCACAGCACATGGTACAAGAGCTTAGATTATTTCGATCAAATGACATTTAAAGGTACACTGCACTGCAATCACTTCAGGTTTAATTGCTTACTCTTGAGGTACACCTTTGTTGTTGAGGCTACTCTTCGTTCACAAAGATCCTTATTTTGTAGCCTTTGAGGAGGAGGTTCATGACTCACTAGCAGTAAAAAAATAGAGCTCGCGGAGATTCTTCCAGGTTCAAAAAATGACCAGGATTTATTTACAAAGACACAGAAATTCTCCGTACTTGACTTCAAGCAAAAATAAAACAAAGTTAAATTAAAATTCAATAACTTAATGGTCAACAATCTGTTTCACTCCTCAATCCTTCCACCTAAAGACAACACAGCGCCCCCAGCTGACTTCTATCACTATATTATGCAGACCGGATAATATAGTGATAGATAGAATAATGTGATAGGAGGAAAGACCGATCCATGTCTATATTATTTACTCGTATTTCAAAGCTTAAGATTTAATTACAAATTACTTTTCTATCATTACAAAAAAGAAACAAATATCCTTAGTCTAATAATAATAATGGGGTGGTGTAGTGGTTAGCGCTGTCGCCTCACAGCAAGAAGGTCTGGGTTCGAGCCCCGTGGCCGGCGAGGGCCTTTCTGTGCGGAGTTTGCATGTTCTCCCCGTGTCCGCGTGGGTTTCCTCCGGGTGCTCCGGTTTCCCCCACAGTCCAAAGACATGCAGGTTAGGTTAACTGGTGACTCTAAATTGAGCGTAGGTGTGAATGTGAGTGTGAATGGTTGTCTGTGTCTATGTGTCAGCCCCGTGATGACCTGGCGACTTGTCCAGGGTGTACCCCGCCTTTCGCCCGTAGTCAGCTGGGATAGGCTCCAGCTTGCCTGCAACCCTGTAGAACAGGATAAAACGGCTATCTGGGGGGGGACAGGGGGGGCATTTTGTGTGTGTGTGTCGCGGGGGGGGCAGTGCCCCAGTAAAGCTTAATTCCTAGTGATGCCCCTGTGCTACAAAGTTTGATCTAAAACTATTCAAAGGTAAAGTGGAATTGTGATTTATTTTATCTGTTTCAAAACAAAGTATTTTATGTGAGTCGGCGTAGATAAGCGACACAAGTCTGCACCGTGATGTTATTACATTTGCATGCTGCTTTTGAAGACTGATATAAATTATTTTTTCATATGATTTTTTTTTAAATAATCATTTGTGTATTTATACTAAAACTATTATCTGCCTCAGGCTCAGTGAATATCGGTGAATAATAACCTTGACTTTATTCTATCCACATTCCTGGATAGGAGCAAACACATGCTCTGATTGGTTACTCTACTACTAGGATATCAGCTCATATACAGTGAGTAGAGAAAACAAAATGGTGGAGCATGTTGCTGAACCAACCAAGGATGAAATAAAAACTCTACTCGAAAACAAAACCCCAAAAATTATCAAGTATTTAAAAGAAGCAGAAATAGCCAAAAGAATATAGGTTTTTTTTCCCCCTGTTCCACACTCCAACCCAGTTGGTGGCGGTAATGCACATATAAGTTGGTTTGCCAGTCGCCAAAAGAAAACCCTAAAGAAGAAGAAGAAGAAGAAAACCCCCAAAATACAAAAAAGCAAAAAATATGGAATAAAAGTATTTGATGGTAAGAACGTATCTTTTTTTATTTTTCAAGAATTATTATTATTGCATTTTTCACAAATCGCTCCTGTCATTTTGCCGGTTTGTTTACATTCTAAGTGGAAATGATTTTCTGATGTTTTATATAAAGTTTTTATTTATCAAATTTGCAAAAAATAAAAATGCTCTGTTTCTCAAAATCCAGTCAATGTGGATAGAATAAAACAGTTATTCCACTCAATCTCATCATACATGACTTATAGCCAAGTCGGTGCTACGCACCTCGTCAGCTATCAGCTCATGTACGACTCGATTTCATGGAATAACTGATAATTGTCTTGGTTATTATTCATCGATATTCACCTCAACCTTCAGTGAATAATTATTAAATAAAAGCAAAGAACATTTATCAGGTTCCATCTATCACTGATTTAAAAAAATAAATAAATAAACTAAAAGTACTTTTGTACTTGAGCATTTCACTAGCATTTATTCACTCTACTTTTGCATTATTTTGTATTACTTTAATTATACTTTTTATAATTTATTTAAAAAATTCCTTCATTCTTGTCACTATTATTTATCCAATTTTTTATTTTTTTTATTTTCTGTCCCTTTTGCTTTTTTTTTATTTTGACCACTGTTTCTTGAATCCTACACTTCTTTTTAAAAGTAGGAATGGTGTGCATCAAATCCCAGCAATGACGCATCCATCCGTAGCCAGGAGCCAATTAAGGGAGCAAAATTGTCTGTGCTTTCAGAATGGGAGGAATGTTGTACTCCGTCTCTCCTGTCAATCACAACGACACGAGCCAATCATGACAATCAGTGCTGCATGAGAACTGAAGCAGTTCAAAAAGACCTCTCAGAAGAAGCCTTCAGCTTCACGGATGTAAGAGGGTTGGCTGGATGGGTAGGAATGTTGCAAGGTGACCAAATTTGGGAGAAATTGTGTGAAAATTTCCTTATTTCTTATTACTATTATATTATTGCACAAATCGGTATCTTGTATGATGGCTTGTGTTGTTCCTAATCTGCACTACAACCTGTAAACAGCAGCTGTGCACCATACGGCCTACGTTCAAACGTCCTCCTATACAGAAAGAATGATTTATATGACTCATATATGTACTGTATGTCTTGTTTTATGTTATTGACATTCTCTCAGATGTGGTGGTGGAGTGGGTAAAGCAGTCGACGCTCCATCAACTGCACCCGTTTCTTCTCTTCTTTAATAAGAGCGGGGGTTGATGTGATGCTGAGAGGCCATCCATCCACCACCACCCCCCAAGGGCTCTGTCAATACAGAGTTGTGCTGCCCGGTGCTTCAAGCATCCTTCGCTGTCTGCATCACAGGCTCATCACCATGGTGATCCAGCCCACTCGGGCCTTAATTGAAGCGCTCCATTGAAGACGCCTAATCATTTGCAAACTGATCGAGCTGGAAAACAATAGTGGCAACATTAAAGCGTACTTCCTGAGCATCTAGTGAGGCTTCACTCCGTTCTCAACAGGACTGATGTGTTTTTGGGACTGATGTGCACTCCCTTTAATGCACTTTGATATTCCAAGGCCCTTTGTTTGTTGCTCAGGATGCTGTGTTTAGTTATCTGGGGGCAGTCATTAGTAAGGAGTGGCCCTGTCTTCTTCCGGCCGAGAGCCTCGATCAGCTCTTTGAGAGCTGCACACGGCTCCTGCTGGCTGCAGGCTTGAAATAATCTTTTTTGCCATGGAAACAGTTCAGCAGCAATTGATTTGATTTTTTTTTTCTTTATTTATTTTTTTAAGTGCAAGCCACATATAATAATCCTCAAGTTTGTTTGCTTTGGAGATCTTGATTTCACATCCCTGGTTAAGAATCTGATCTTAGCATTCATTTGTAAGCAATGATCAAGAGTATATACTGCCTGTATGGAAGACCGATCCAGGCTTTTTCTTGAACAGTATGACCCAGGATTGTGCTGCATGCTGTGCTGGATGCCCTGCACATATTATAGGGCACTTGACACCCCTGTGTGTGCTCAGCAGCCCTGGAGGAGCTCACTGTGCCTTCTCAGCTTGGTGTGTACAGTGGAAGTTGAAGTGCAGTTCATCTCAATGGGTAGGTGGAAAGCAGAAGAGCTACAAATGCACCACATCTCTCACTAGGTTTAATGGCTTACAGTCTAACGTGCTGTAGTAGAGCTATTTGTTTTATACACATTATATACTGGGAAAAAGGCTGGTTTTCATTCTCTCTCTCTCTCTTTCTCTCTGAAATGGCAGAAGAAATGGTTCCCTAAACCATGACCTCCACAGTCTTTGTAAATACACGAAACAAAAGAGCACTAGAAAATATGTAAATATTTAGTAACACACTTGGGGTTGTGCTGTTGTTGGAAAATAATCAACAGCTTGGTTGCTACCCTGAAGTTGATTACTTTCAAAAGCACATCCACAAGTGGTTTATTCCTCCAATAATACAGTAATTTGCCAATTATTATTATTTTTTTTATTTAGTAAACCAAGGCATCATACTTTCTATCCATTTATTGCTGGGTTTCATGTAACGTCACATTCACCTCATTAGTTATTCAAAAAGGGTGGCACGGTGGTGTAGTGGTTAGCACGGTTGTCTCACGGCAAGAAGGTTCTAGGTTCAAACCCAGTAGCTGGCGAGGGCCTTTCTGTGTGGAGTTTGCATGTTCTCCCCGTGTCTGTGTGGGTTTCCTCTGGGTGCTCTGGTTTCCCCCACAGTCCAAAGACATGCAGTTAGGTTGATGTGGGGTGGCCTTGAGCAAGGTACCGAACCCCTGGGCGCTCTGGTGTGGCTGCCCACTGCTCTGAGTGTGTGTGTGTGTTCACTGCTTCAGATGGGTTAAATGCAGAGAATGAATTTCACTGTGCTTGAAGTGTGCATGTGACCAAATAAAGGTTTCTTCTTCTTAAACTTTAGCTGGTGGTCCACCATAGCTCACTTGACAAAGCGTTTGTATGGAGAAGGTGCATTGCTCGCATGAAAATTGCCTTACGCTTGCGTTGATTTAGGTTGTTTGAATCGATCAAACCGTGAAACTGACAAAAGTTTCTTCAGGGTTCCCCGTGAACTAATAAAAAAGGGTGAATGAACACAGGATTTATTTATTTATTTATTTATTTATTTCGAACATGTATAAAAAAATGTATGTAACTATTTGTACATACAAAAGAAAGAAAATGAGAAAATGACAAAAAAAATTAATAAATAAAATACATAAAGAGCTAAGACATTACAATACACCGCACATCCAAACTTCATTAATACACCTATAAAAATATATACCATATATACACTTCATGAATATCTATATAATTACAAAATAAATATATACTACACACCATATATATATATATATATATATATATATATATATATATATATATATATATATATATATACACACACTTCCAAAATATCTATATAAATATTTAATTACACAATAAATATATACTACATTCCATATATTCACTTCACAAATATCTATATAAATATATAATTACAAAAAATATATATATACTATATACCATATATACACTTCATAAATATCTATATAAATATACAATTACAAAAATAAATATCTACTACATACCTATCCCTGTAAATATGAATATATAAACTATCCCCATAAATAAATACATACCATATATACCATATACTAAGTTAGTTCTAATATAACAATCAATCCTATTCTATTTATCCCTCATCATCCTCCGTTGACATACTTCCTCTTCTATATACTTGTTTAAAATATTTTTTGTACCTTCTTTTAAACAGATTTATATTTGCACTTTGTTTTATTTCTGTCTCCAGTCTGTTCCATAAAGTCACCCCACAGCTCGATACGCACATGCTTTTCATATTTGTTCGAACCTTTGGTTTTTTAAAATTTAGGTCTCCCCTTAGATTATATCCCCCCTCTCTCTCACTAAACATTCCTTTTATATTTTTTGGCAATAGATTATTTCTCGCTTTGTACATTATTTGTGCTGTTCTGAATTTGACCAGATCCATAAATTTCAACATGTGTGATTTTATGAATAGTGAGTTTGTGTGATCTCTGTATCCTGTTTTGTTTATTGTCCTTATTGCTCTTTTCTGTATTGTACATATCGGCTGCAGGGTGGTTTTGTAGGTGTTTCCCCAGACTTCGACACAGTAAGTCAGATATGGCAAAAATAATGAGTAATATAGAGTATACAAAGATTTGCAATCAAGAATATGTTTTGTTTTCCACAGAATTGCCGAGCACTTTGCCAGTTTTGCTCGTACGTATCCTACATGAGGTTTCCAGCAGACTTTATGATCCAAAATCACACCAAGAAATTTAATTTCCTGTACCATTTCTATCTTAGTAAGACGTCGAGAAAGGTGGCTTTTGAACCTCTCGCTGAAATCGAAGGGAGCCGATTCGACGCATGCTCGAGTTTGCAGTGATCAGTTGGTGAAAGGTTTGTATTTCGCTCTCAGCTCTGTCCTTAGTGTTTTCCAAGTACTTTTCTTGCTACAGTATGTGTCGTTATTTTATGGTACTTTCTTTAGTCACAAAGCGCTAAAGTCCCCAGCTGTTTCTTTGTTTACTCCTCACAAAGTCCATATGCATGAAGGTCACGACAAAATTCTTACTCAGCCCTACAGTTACAATGCGCCATCTTGTTTAACTAAGATCCAAGTCTTTAAAGGGGTTTCTGATGATCTTTGTGAATGATTTAGCTGAGAGATAAGAGCCAACACAAGTGAGAATCAAGCAAACTGTTGTTTGTTTACACTTCAACTTACAGCGCTTCGTTATAAAGATGTGAACGAAAAGCATAAAAAAACCATACTTACGTACATGGGCAAAAACAATCCAGGATTCATTCAGCAGCGACTTGATCCCGAGGTCCTTTACCCAGCCAGATACAAAAAAGTTGTAAGCCTCCATACTCTTCCACCTGTTTTGCGGTGTAGAAGGACGTCTGCAACACCAGATAGTTCGAGATATTGGGGACCTCTACTGAAGGGTAGTTTTCGAGATCGTACGACAAATCCTTCTTTCCCAGACTGTAGGGGTCGATTCCATTGCACATAGCAATCTTCTGAATATATCTAAAGTGAGCAGCGGCTTCTAGATTATGAGCGTACTCTGATAAGTTATCACTAGTTGTTTGCACTACGGCAGCTGTTTAGACCACCAGCTATTTCACTTCCAGTTAAACCGCTAAGAAAAGTCATGTGACTGAAACCCAGCAATAGTTTCATTTAAATAAAGGTAAACTTCTAGAAAATTGCCCCATATTTTTGTAATATACACCTTACAGTGCAACACAGACACATCATCAGTGATGTAACCTGGGGTCATCAGGTGTTTCGGGTCTTTCAACATCATACACCCTCACCCAGGTGACCCAGCCAGGGGTGCTCGGTCCCCGACTTGTGTCTGGGTAGCTTGTACAGTATGTTCCATGGATTGCCCCGTTTGAGCCACAGCCATCTGGATGCTTTCTCCGCTGCATCTGAGGTTCTTGATGGCTTTTTTGTTGTACAGTCCTATAATCCCCAACAGCTTCAGGACTCTGGAAAGTGACTGGCTGGTGAATCCATGGCAGCCGACCTCAATGGGGGTAGCAGTAGGTTCTCCATCCCTTGTTAAAGCATTTGGCAGCAAGCTCCTGGCATTTGACCCTCTTCCTCTTGAAGGCCTTTACCATCCGGTCTTCCCAGGGCACAGTCAGTTCCAGCAGGACCACCTGCTTCAATGCTTTGGACATAAGAACAATGTCTGGCCTGAGTGTGGTCACTGCAATGGTGTCGGGAAACTTGAGCTTTCTCCCCAGGTCAACCATATCACTTATTACATGTTCTTTTTTTTTGTTAAATAACTTTACACATAATGCTTTATAATATATTCATCATTAGTCTTAGAGGATTTAGGGAGTTTGCCATGGGCATTGGATTATCAGAGATGCTGTTATAGAAAATTAATCAGCACCTCCTGACCAATCAGATTCAAGAACTGAACCATGCTGTTGGATAAAAACAGATATTATTGCTTTAATACACAGGTTACCAACCCAGGACCTTGAGAACCCACTGCCTTGAATATTTTAGTGCTTTCCCTGCTGCAAACACACCAGAGTCAACTAAACAGCCCTTCCTATGGTGAAATGGATGTATCAGAGCAGGGAAAAGACAAACAGGGTTGGAAATCTATCACTGCTGATTACAAGGTCGTGTCCAACAAACTAACTCTTTTCATTACCATAACCTGTAACGCTATTATGGGGGAAGCCATAGCCTAGTGCTTAATGATGCAACTTTGAGACCAAAAGATCACTGATTCAATTCCCTGGATCAGCAGGAATGGCTGAAGTGCCCTTGAACAAGGCACCTAACCCCCATCTGTTCCCCAGGAGTAGTCGTATGTCACTCTGGATAAGAGTGTCTGCTCGTACCATTAATTTAATGTAATATTATTACTAAGAGGAATTTTTATTATAACTCTTTCATTATCTTTCAGGAAAAAGAAATGTGGCAGATGGAACATGGAACATTTTTGAAGCAAGAAATACCGGCTCTCTGTCCGTGATGCTGAAGTTGCATTCCAAACCTCAGAATCAATACATAGATTTTAGGTTCTGAAGAGGTTCAACCATCTTTAAAAGGTCCATAAAACATGTAAACTTCAACACTTCCTTTTATCAATAATGAGGAAACTCAAGGTTTAAGGTGACAAAGTACAGGGAGCATCATAAATAGAAGGATTTGTCAGTTGCATCTCATTTGACATTAAGGGGGTAAACGTTTTAATCTTTAAAAATGTATTTCATTTCAGTCATTCGGTTTCATAATCCATGTGTCCATATCGTTAAATGTAGCAGAGCAGAACAGAACAGGCTCATGACAAAGTTTGGGTCAACGTCTTTCAAACATGGACATTTTTACCTGTTTATGGAGGTCACTTTATTCAAGAAATTTAAGAATGGAGTAGCTGGTCAATAATAATTACAATGTTCTTCTGTCCTGCTAAAACCAGCACGACACACCAAGCCAGACTTCACAGCCTGGCATCTTCACATCTTCATATTCTACTTTTTTTCAAGACATTGGCTACTTATTGTCCATTGATGTTGCATTCTTTTGCCAAATCTTACACACAAGGAAGTAAAGGACAAACATCAACCAGAGGACCATACAGCTAAGTGTGAAGGGACTTTGTTCAAGTGCCTACAAATGGTAGGACACTTGAACAGTAATAGTGTTACTGTGACTATTATTGACCAGAGATTCAGTTCCTGCCCTCAATTTTTAAATATATATCATTTCCTGAGGCATTCTACTGCCATTTCTGGCACTTGAGAAGAGCATCATCTCCAATAACCCAGCTGAACAGATTTCACAGCATCCCTCTGCTGAGCCACTATGACAGAGGAAGCTACAGGTCTACCAGAAGTGGGGCTTGAACCCACAAAGACATGTGTCCATTGGAAAAGCAGCAGGACAGAAGAACACTGTGATTATTATTGACCAGCTACTCTATTCTTAAACTTAATATGTTCTTCACTGATGCATTCTAGCACCATTTCTCACACCCAAAAGGAACAAGCTGATCATCAACTACTCCTCTAGAGAAATTACAGTAGATAAGATTAAATGGCATGCCTCTACTGAGACACCATGATAGAGAAACCTGTAGGTATACCAGGAGTGGGGTTTGAACCCACGAAGACATGTGTCCATAGGATCTTAAGTCCAACGCCTTAACCACTCGGCCATCCTGGTCCTTATATAAAGTTATTCAATGGAGTATGAGAGCAGGGTTGACAAAATGCAGCACACAAATTTTCATTGGCTGCTCTAATAAAACCAGCACGACGCACCAAGCCAGACTTCACAGCCCACTATGTTCATGTTCTCCTTTTTTCAGACATTATCTATTTATTGTCCATTACTGTTGCATTCCCTTGCCATAGCTTACACACAAGGACGTAAAGGATGAGCATCAACCTGAGGTCCATACAGGGTGAAGGGACTTTGTTCCAGTGCCTACAAGAAAATAGCCTTACTCCAACTATTATTGACCAATTCCTCCCCTCACTGTTGAAATTAATTAGATCTTTCATTGAGACGTTCTACTTCACAAGACCATCATAACTCAAGAGAAATGGCAGCTGATGACATCATAACAGAGAAAGCTACAGGGCTACCAGGAGTGGGGCTTGAACCCACGAGGACATGTGCCCATTGGATCTTAAGTCCAACGCCTTAACCACTCGGCCATCCTGGTGCTTCTTCAAGTGTATTCTAAATGGTGGAACATGCTCTTCTACTTGCTAACTTAATAGGCAAACAGAGCTACTTGATTTTCAGACACAGTTTATAAGAAAAGCTTCTTATAAGCAGCTATTGGCTGCTCAGACTAGCTAAACCCCAATGCTCTACTTGTAGAAATGCTTACTTTTCATTCTTCACCCTTGGGTAGAACAGTGGTTTGAGCCTCTGCTTGGGGCAGAGTGGAGTTTTACATGTGCTCTGCATTTTCTCCAAGTGCTGTCCTAAAAGCGTGCTGGTATGTGGATTGGCTATACTAAATGCCCAGTATGAGTGTACATTGGCCCTGACATGGACTAGCATTGCGTTCATCCAGGGTGTATTCTCACTTTACACCTCGTGTTCCGGGGATGGGGTCCAGACTGACTATGAACCAAGATAAATGGAATCACTGAAGATAGATGAATGAAAAATGTAAAAATGGAGTTGACTTGCCTCTTTATGTTGAGTCAGGATAGCCAAGTGGTTAAAGAAGATACACAGAGCCTTTATTTTTAAACAAATTTCTGAGTGGATAGTATCTCCATCCTTGACTCTTGTATGCTGCATAAATGGGAATAAAAAAATATATTTTTCAGAGTTAAAATCAACCGCAAAGTTGGCATTCGAGCTGCCCCGCTGAGCCAGCCAGCCCTGAGTGCGTGATGTCACAGCAGGAACCAGTTTTAAGGCCGAGGCCTTTGACAGCTATCGACCAAAGTCATATAAATAATTTATGGTGAAAGTAAGAAATACCGTTACCGACTTGCTCAACTAAGACTGATTTGACTTCACTGATTGTGGGTTGACTCTCATTAAAACAGGATAGGTGTTATAACTTATGCAACAGACATGGACATGCATGCATTTTCACTGATAAAACGTAAAAGGCTAATTAAATAATCAGATGAACTGAGACAATCACATTCTGAACCAAATTAAATAATCTTATACCGGTAACTTAAACACACAATACAAGTTACATGGATTAATCTAAATGCAGGTCAACAACTTGTTGTTTTTGTTGTTTTGTATCCAAATGGGAGCTTACCTCTCTGTGTTCTCGCTTCTTGAAGGCCGATCTTGTGGCCGATTGTTTTTGAAACAATCTGACTTTCAGTTGGTCGTTCAGTTCTCTGTTCATTCGCTTCTTCCACGTAAGGGCGAGATGGCAGCAATATCCAGTTTAGAAATCAGACGGCTGCTCCACTCATTCAATTTTCTTCATACTGTGTACTCCGCCATTACTGCTGGGCTCAGGCAATTGCTAAAACCCAGGATGGAGCAGGATATCACCGGTTTTAGCAACAACTGCAGGGAGGTCACTGTCCGAGGGATATGTCCCGTCCCATTCCGTCCCGGGTTTTAGCAACAACCCTCGGCTCACTCCAGAAGGACTGGTGCAACTGAACTCACTTTCCTTTAACAAAAATAAATAAATAAATAAAATAAATACTTTCCTTTTCTTGTAGTTTTCTTTTTCTTTAATTGTTGGTACTGCACCCTGTTTCAGTACGGACTTATAGCCAACGCTCCTCACCAGATCAGAGGTCTCGTACGAGTCTTCAGTAAAATGTGCAGAGTAGAGGAGAGACCACTTCGTAACCGCCCAATATGCCCGTGAACTTCTCGCAAAACGCGTCCAAATCTTTGCAGTTTGAACATTCTTGGGCCATGAATGCAACATAAATCCACCTTCTGTCATGTTGCTACAGCCGCCAGCAACACATCTACGTGGCATGGCGATAAATTAGCTCAAAATGGAGGATCGGAGTTGCAGTCAGCTCTGTGTTTTAGTATAGCGGAAATGGCGATCAGACCGATAGACTTCCTGCTGTGACATTACGGACATCAAGGTCATTCACTCAGACCGCTACCTATATGGATCACTTTAATTGTAAAAATTACTATATTAGATTTATTGTTAACGCTTAAAGCTATTCCTGTGCCATTCTTGAGGTCACAAGGCGTTTATAATCAAAAGTGAGGCCATGGCTCTGCGTATCTGCTTTAAGGTGTTGGATTTAAGTTTCAATAGGCATGTGCCCTTGTGGGTTCAAATTCCACTCCTAGTAGCATCCAGACCTTTAGAGATTAAGAAGGGTTGCCCTGGGTTTGTGTGTGAAAATTACAAAGTGATGCTATTATGAGTGAATACCCCACACACAAAAGGGCACACATGGTGTAGTTGATGATGAACAGACCTGGCTGGATGGTACAATTAACCCCCTAGTGCCTTTGTGAAAGAGGCTTGCAGCCGCACGTTTTGATATATAGCTTGCCCGTGTGCGATGTACGGTTAATGAGTTATTCGCAATCAAAAATTTGCACGGAAGATGAATAAGAATAAATTCAAAATGGCAGGAAAAGTATGAGGGTGGAAAATGACGTCATAGGGTGCGCTGGACTCGTCTGGGCCCAAGGATTCCAGAGAGGGGTTAGGATAATGCTCAAATGGGTCTTATGTTCATTGCCTTCAATCACTCTACAACTTGTGCAAGTTAAGAACCCCTGATTGTCCTGACCTTAGAATTGTAAGGCAGAGGTCTTCAATCTTATCCACAAAGTCCCAGTGCGGCTACAGGCTTTCATTCCAAGCTTGCGCTGCACCTAATTTCACTTATTTAATCATGTAATCTCCAATCAATGAGTTTCCCAAAAGCATCGAAACACAAAGATCATCATTAAATGGTAGCATGAGCATCACAATGAACACTCTCTTAAGTTAGAGAGTTAAGATGCTCTTAGCGTTAAGAAGCTTTTGGGAAACCCAGCCCAGGTGTGCCTCTAATTTGGCTGAAATTAAAGCCTCCAGTCACAGTGACCCATGTGGAGATGAGATTGAAGACAATGACCCAAGGTCAAGCGGTTACTGAAGATGAATGAATGAAAAACATAAAAATGGTGTTTACTTTTGCCTTCATGTAGGATGTGGATGGCTGAGTGGCCAAGGTGTTAGGCTTAAGATCCAATAGACAAGTGCCCTTGTGGGTTCAAACCCCAATCCTGGTATGACCTAGATCTTCAAAGGTTAAGAATGAGTGCTGTTGCCCTATGATTCCTTTTTGTTTAACCATGACAACCTGAAACTTGGATACGATCAGGAAGGGGCTTTGAGCAGACAAAGTTATTCATCCATTGGAGTCGAATGCAAGGTAGCTTTTGGCATCAGAGACCAAGGCAGGACTACATCCTGGATGGGATTCCAGTCCTTCACAGGGTACCATGTTGTGCATTTTTTTTTTAAATCTACTGATAAATACTGAGGTCACAAACACACTGATCTCACCGGAATGCTATTTTGGTAGTCCACCCAAAGTAAATGTGTGTAATTTAGGACAACATTTATTGGGAACCATTCATTAAGGAAGACTACTGAAGGTCACTGGAACATCTGCAAAACCCAGTGGCTACTGAGTACAGCGTTTAAGTCCTTTGCTTCAACAACCTCGAAACTCTGAGCTTCTGATAATGAACCTCCTCATCTCAACAGCATTTATCTACTTTCTAAAGTAGCACACATTTTATTTGTTTAATAATGATCAAATTAGACACTTGTATAAGATTTATTCTCTATGAAGTAGTCTTAATTCATAAATACATGTATTGCAACATAGACCTTGGTGAAAATGATGAATAATTGCATTAGTAGTAGTAATAATGTACAAAAAACATATATTTTTTAATTGTTCTACACACTCTTGAGCATGAATTAACCTCAATTCACAAATAATCTCATTTATTTTTATAGCATTCCAATAATATATAGCTACATATAATTAATTCATTCATAGTTCATGAATGAGTTCATGTTCATCAGTTTATATAACCAGATGTATTGTATTTTATCACAATTATTGATAAATGTAATTATTAATCATTTTTAATAAAATAAAATATTTAATAATAAAAAATTAATTATTAATCATTTTTAGATAACAGATTAATAAAGATTTAATGCTCAGTGAATAAACCTTTTACATGTCTAATTAAACCCTTATACTTAACCATTTCATGCAGACTATCAACTTAAGGCTGTTTTAGTTTTTCAGTACAGATCATTTTTGTTAATATATTGTCAAATATTATGCTTATTATTTAAATATGCTCCACTTTAGCTATTTATTGGTGCTATAAAGCTTTTTGATTTTTAAATCTTCCACTCAGATAACACATTTTTGTTAAAATTGCAAGATTAGACTTACATTAACTTGACTTATAGGCCTTGCTTTTTGGTTTTGGATGTATGAACTTAATAATGAGTATATATTTAACAGTTATTCCACGAAATCGAGTCGTACATGAGCTGATAGCCGATGAGGGGCGTAGCTCCGAGTTGGCTATAATCCATGTATGACGAGATTGAGTGGAATAACTGTTTTATTCTATCCACATTCACTGGATTTTGAGAAACAGAGCATTTTTATTTATTTTTTTTGCAAATTCGATGAATAAAAACTTTATACAAAACATCCGACAAAATCATTTCCACTTGGAATGTAAACAAAATGGCGAAATGACAGGAGCAATTTGTGCAAAATGCGATGATAATAATAATGATAATAAGAATAATTCTTGAAAAATGAAAAAAAAGATATGTTCTTACCATGAAATACTTTTATTCCATATTTTGTTGCGCTTTTTAAAAAAAAAATTGGGGGGGGGGGGGGGGTTTGTTTTTGAGTAGAGTTTTTATTTCATCCTTGGTTGGTTCAGTAACTCGCTCCGCCATTTTGTTTTTCTCTACTCATGGTATATGAGCTGATATCCTAGTAGTAGAGTAGCCAATCAGCATGCACGATTGCTCATATCCAGTGAATGCGGATAGAATAAATAGCTATGATAATGATGTGTTGTTGGTGAGATACCATCATGATGACAAAATTGTAGAAATCATGGACCCATATTGTTACGCTTCCCTCGACATGCAGCAATACCTCTGGTGTATGCTTACACACTTACTACATTCAATCACTTTATTTATTTGAAGATTTTTCCCCCCTAACCTTTTAAGATGCATTGTGCATTTAGAATTTTTTGGTCATTTTGGTTTTAGACCACGGTGGTGTAGTGGTTAGCACTGTCACCTCACAGCAAGAAGGTCCCGCGTTTGAGCCCAGCGGCCAGCGAGGGCCTTTCCGTGTGGAGTTTGCATGTTCTCCTCATGTTTGCATGGGTTCCATCTGGGTGCTCTGGTTTCCCCTACAGTCCAAAGACATGCAGGTTAGGCTAATTGGTGGCGTGAGTGTGAATGGTTGGTTGTCTCTACTGTATGTGTCAGCCCTGCGATGACCTGGTGACTTGTCCAGGGTGTACCCCGCCTAATGGATGGGTGGTTTTAGACCTGAATGTTAACAAGTTTTCTTTCTAAACACATGGTATTCTTGTACAAGGACTATCTCCATACACTTCTTGAAAACAAAACGTCAATATTAATAAGACAGTCAAGTAAAACTGAGACAGTTTCACTAAACTTTGTCATGGAAGGAAATGTCTGGATATGTTTTTCATCCCATGTTTAAAGGTCCAGTAATATCAGAGCATTTTTTAAGGATTTTTCCACTAGGAGACCAACTGGTCTGGGCAATACAATCACAGGCCCCAGAGTCCATGCGGCTGCACCGCTGCGGCATATTCTGTGATGCAAATTGCCGCATTACGAATCCTCGTTTCAGCCAGCATAATATCAACATAGTTAATGCAGTGCCAAGTTTTCCTTGTTAAATGTACACTATCGTTCAAAATTTTGGGGTCACTTTGAAATGTCCTTATTTTAGAAAGAAAAGCACTGTTCTTTTCAATGAAGATCACTTTAAACTAATCAGAAATACACTCTATACATTGCTAATGTGCTAAATGACTATTCTAGCTGCAAATGTCTGGTTTTTGGTGCAATATCTCCATAGGTGTATAGAGGCCCATTTCCAGCAACTCTCACTCCAGTGTTCTAATGGTACAATGTGTTTGCTCATTGCCTCAGAAGGCTAATGGATGATTAGAAAACCCTTGTACAATCATGTTAGCACAGCTGAAAACAGTTTAGCTCTTTAGAGAAGCTATAAAACTGACCTTCCTTTGAGCAGACTGAGTTTCTGGAGCATCACATTTGTGGGGTCGATTAAATGCTCAAAATGGCCAGAAAAATGTCTTGACTATATTTTCTATTCATTTTACAACTTATGGTGGTAAATAAAAGTGTGACTTTTCATGGAAAACACAAAATTGTCTGGGTGACCCCAAACTTTTGAACGGTAGTGTATACTTACATGGTACTTGGTTAATTAATTGCAACTGATGGACCCAAATGAGGCGGCACGGTGGTGCAGTGGTTAGCGCTGTTGCCTCACAGTAAGAAGGTCTGGGTTCGAGCCCCGTAGCCGACGAGGGCCTTTCTGTGCGGAGTTTGCATGTTGTCTGTGTGGGTTTCCTCTGGGTGCTCTGGTTTCCCCCAAAGACTCTAAATTGACCATAGGTGTGAATGGTTGTCTATGTGTTAGCCCTGTGATGACCTGGATAGGCTCCAGCTTGCCTGTGATCCTGTAGAACAGGATAAAGCGGCTAGAGATAATGAGATGAGATGGGAATGAACGAAATCATAAGACGTAACTTGGTTAAAATTTGGTCTCCCAGTGAAGCTGGTTTGGCATTGACTAGGAGACCAAATCTGGCCACTGGGAGACCATTTGGTCTCCCAGTAACTCATCATCCTTCTACAGGGTCACAGGCAAGCTGGAGCCTATCCCAGCTGACTACAGGCGAAAGGCAGGGTACACCCTGGACAAGTCGCCAGGTCATCACAGGGCCGACACATAGACACAGACAACCATTCACACTCACAGTCAATTTAGAGTCACCAGTTAACCTAACCTGCATGTCTTTGGACTGTGGGGGAAACCCACAGGGAGAACATGCAAACTCCACACAGAAAGGCCCTCGCCGGCCCCAGGGCTCGAACCCAGGACCTTCTTGCTGTGAGGCGACAGCGCTAACCACTACACCACCGTGCCGCCCGTCTCCCAGTAACTATGTTAAAAAAAATGCTCTGAGTAATATAGCCTTTGGAAGATTTGGATTTTATAGTGGAGCATCCGGGTATATTTCTCTCCCCCCCCCCAGTTGTCTGATGAGAGCTGTGTTGGATGTTAGGCAGCAGGGAGGATCTTTGAGTGGACCAGTCTAATTTATTGTGATTATATATGAAACCCAGGCTTTAGGGCAGACTAGAAGGTGAACAGTAGCCTGTGCTATAGGTAGACTCAGCTCATGCTCTTGCCTTAGCCTTGTCCTGCAGTGTGTGTGTGTGTGTGCGCGCGCACGTGTGCGCGCGTGTGTGCGCGTGCAAACCGCACGCATGACTCGCGCGCTCTCCCGGTACCACAATCAGACCCCAAAGCGGAAAGAGGGCTCGCAGGCGTCCCGGCAGCGCCCGAGATGGTGAGTACAAGCTGCATTTTAAATAATAATAATAAAAAAGCCCTTAATCCATGCGTCCAACTCACATCCGATCAGGCGTGCAGAAAAAACAAAAAACATCTGGATACGAAATATTCCGTTTTACAGCTGGAGCTCGAGCGTGTTCTGTCGCCGTCATACGGTTAAGAGAGCAAGGGCGCGAGCGGTGCGGTGCATCACACTGCATTGCATGGCACACTGTAGAGTAACTGAAGAACGCTTCACAATGCAGTTTTATTCATCATAATTGATATTTATATATTAAAAAAAAGAGTTAGTATAGAATCGGGTGATATGTCGCGTAAAGCGGACAGATGCGGACAGATGCGGACTGATGCAGAGACGCGCGAGCTGCAGTGATACTCGGACTCCCATCCCAGCATACAGAGGAATTAAGAAGGTCTGAACACAATAATGCACTGGGGAAATGCTCCCAGTGCCCGTGCAGCGTACTTCTTGCCTTGCCTTGCCTTGCCTTGCCTTGCCTTGCCTTGTCTTTGTTTGTTTGTTTGTTTGTTTGTTTGTGCATGCAAATTGTTATAGGTGGAGAAACGAAGTTGCAGATTGAAATGAATTGCATGTTTTTTTAAGAGCTAATCCTTAGTGCAAATCTGAAAGCAGGTCACTCTGGGTTAAATATACATCAACTAACAGCAAAGTAAAGCATCATCATCTTCATCATCATCATCATCATCATCAGTGGCTGAACTATAGTTCCTGTCTAGACACTGCAATGGCACATTGATGCAACAGTGAGTCACCACACAAGCCTCATAATATAGCACCTACAGTAAAAACCAGCACTGAAGCTGCTCGCTGCTCAGGTTGCTCCTCATCCGTCTGCTGATTTACAGCTTTATTCAAACATCAACTTTTTCTTTTATTCTCAAACAAGGCAACTCATGTACAGAAATGTGACATGTAATTCCTCATGACTGGTAAAAGGAATATGTGTGTGTGTGTGTGTGTGTGTGTGTGTGTGTGTGTGTGTGTGTGTGGCAGAGGAGGTTGAGGAAAATGAAGAGGTGGTTTATTGCACAGATTTGCTGGAATTGTGTTTTTGTGTTCACTAGAGCTGCCTTGTGTCAGTTTAAAACGTGAGGGGAAAAATACCACGGAGTGAGTGAGTGAACAAATAGAAGGATGAATGAATGAATTAATCAAAGGATCAATGAATGCAGGATTGCATGAATGAATGAATGAATGAAAGGAAAGAAGGAAGGAAGGAAAAATGAATGAAAGAATGAATGATTGAATAAATAATTTGATGAATTTGTGGATGAATGGATGGATGGATGGATGGATGGATGGATGGATGGATGGATTGTGAAATAGATGGATGGAGGAACAAATGGTTTAACAAACAAATAAATGGATGAATGAATGGAAGGAAATATTAATAAGCAAATGAAGCAATGGATAAATTGTTGGATGGATGGAGGAGATGACTGAATGAGTGGATTAACACATGAACAAACAAATGAACTGATGAATTATTGGATGGATAGACAAATTGATTAATGATTGAACAAGCAAATAAAGGGATGAATGGATGGATGGATGGATGAATGAACAAATGAGCAAATGAACAATCAAACAAAAATAAATGAATGCATGGATTAACAAATGACAAAGTAAATGAATGAATTTTTGGATGGATGGATGGATGGATGGATGGATGGATGACAGATGAATGGGTGTATGTAGGAATGATTGAGTGGATGAATGAATGAATTAATTAATTAATTTGATGGATGGATGGATGGATGGATGGATGGATGGATAGGTGAATGGGTGTATGAAGGAATGAATTGGTAGATGGAATGGGTGGATGGATGGATGAATTAATGAATTGTTGGATGGATGGATGGATGGATGGATGGAGGAATGACTGGGTAGATGGAATGGGTTGATGGATGGATGGACGTATGGATTGACAGATGAATGGGTGTATGAAAGAATTAATTGTTGAATGGATGGATTGACAGATGAATGAGTGTATGAAGGAATGAATGGGTGGATAGATGGGTGGATGAACTGACAGATGAGCAGGTGAATGAAGGAATGAATGGGTGTATTAATTAATTAATTAATTAATTAATTAATTAATTAATTAATTAATTAATTAATTTGTTGGGTAGATGAACTGACAGATGAATGGGTGTATGAAGGAATGAATGGGTGGATGAATGAATGAATTGTTGGATGGATTGACAGATGAATGGGTGTATGAAGGAATGAATTATTGGATGGATGGACTGACAGATGAATGGGTGTATGAGGGAATGAATGGGTGGATAGATGGATGGATGAACTGACAGATGAGCAGGTGTATGAAGGAATGAATGGGTGGATGAATGAATAAATTGTTGGATGGATGATTGACAGATGAATGGGTGTATGAAGGAATGAATGGGTGGATAGTTGGATGAATGAATTGACAGATGAGCAGGTGTATGAAGGAATGAATGGGTGGATGAATGAATGAATGAATGAATTGTTGGATGCATTGATGAATTGACAGGTGAATGGGCGGATGGATGGATGAACTGACAGATGAGCAGGTGTATGAAGGAATGAATAGGTGGATGAATAGATGGATGAACGAATGTAAGGATGGATTAACAAATGAACCAACGAATGGATGAAGAAAATGAACGAATGTTTATGTGTCCATTAAATAATAAAATCAGCTACTAGCTCAGATCCCAGTGGTCTAGAACTTGTGGAACACTTCATCACAGCGTTGTTGTCGCTCCTCAGCCATCTGCTGTATAGGACAGAAGTTTAACATTGTGATGAGCTCATGATCAGAAAGATGGATAGCTAAAAGATTCAAAAGACTACATAAAAACACACACACAACTACTGCTTACACACAAAGCTCATACCGTATGTCACTATTTTGGAAAGTTTTTGGAAGAAAAAAGTGTTTTGGTTGGCAGATTGATGAAATACCGAATTCATATGAATCCTATTAAGCAAGAGCAGCTTTGTCTGTGTTTTTATTTTTAAATCTGAACAATTAAACCCCTTTTTATACAACGTGCCTCTTGATAATTCTTGAAGTTGCTCATGAGCGTATGTTGCTGAAGCAGCTGCTGGAGGACGATGAGCTCTATTTTGGGAGTTGCATTTAAACTGTAATTAGTAGTTTGCACGTCTAAAGCATTGTACCGATTAACTTAATTATTTTCCTGTCAATGCGTGTGAAGGCACAGGAAGTCAAACGGATTGCTTTAAACAAAAGAACAGTGTGAAGTTCAGTAATGCAAGGATGACAATGTATATGTATAAGCGCAAATCACGTCGAAGATTTAAGATATTTATTACATTTAAAAGCAAG
This sequence comes from Neoarius graeffei, assembly GCF_027579695.1. Classification (NCBI taxonomy): domain Eukaryota; kingdom Metazoa; phylum Chordata; class Actinopteri; order Siluriformes; family Ariidae; genus Neoarius; species Neoarius graeffei. Next base: position 51,802,726 of record NC_083591.1, on the reverse strand, counting down.
CGCGTAGACGGTTTTCTTGTGAGCGAGTGCAATTAATGACACACAGACGTGGCTGAAATGTGTGGTGTGTTTCGTGTTCGGAGTGACAGGCCATTCTGTCTGGGATAATGTGATATTTGTGAGTCAGAGTGGAGTCATTGTGTTAAATGGTTTGAGAAGGTAAATTCAGATGAGGTGAATAAATCCAGGGACATCAGAGAATCCAAAAGTATTGTGATGAAAGATGTGCTGCTTGCCGAGCTTGATGCGGCTCTCAGGAACAGACAGTACAATAAACAAGATTACAAAATCACCAGAAAAAGGGAATGGTTTCAAAAATGTCAAGGAATGAAATGCGAAAATTTACATTTCATTTATTTTGCAGTGAAACTAAATGCAGTCCAGCATTGAGCTGAGCAGTTAAAGGTAAAGGAGCTTGCTCAGGTTTCTGTCTGTTTGGCGTTTCCCATGTTCTTGTGGTGTAGTGGTTAGCATGGTCACCTCTACAGCAAGAAGGTTTTGGGTTTGAACCCAGTGGCTGATCCTGGATTGAGATGCTGGCCTCTTCTGCCCCTCGGACCTGCTTGATCCATCCTGGTGCCCTGTGTCTGGTCGGAGTTTTATCGCCCCACTCCTGTGAAGGACGGCCCCATGTGGACAGTTGAGGGTTATACCTGTTAAAACTGTTAATATTATAGTCAGCCTGTCTGTTGTTGCCCAAATGAGGATGGGTTCCCTTTTGAGTCTGGTTCCTCTCGAGGTTTCTTCCTCATGTCGTCTGAGGGAGTTTTTCCTTGCCACCGTCGCCACAGGCTTGCTCATTGGGGATAGATTAGGGATAAAATTAGCTCATGTTTTAAGTCATTCAAATTCTGTAAAGCCGCTTTGCGACAATGTTTATTGTTAAAAGCGCTATACAAATAAACTTGATTTGATCTGACGAGGGCCTTTCTGTGTGGAGTTTGCATGTTGCACACCTCCGGGTGCCCAAGTTTCCCCCACAGTTCAAAGACATGCAGTTAGGTTGACGTGGGGTGGCCTTGGGTTGAAGTGCCCTTGAGCAAGGTACCTAACCCCTGGGTGCTCTAGTGTGGCTGCCCACTGCTCTGGGTGTGTGTTCACTGCTTCAGATGGGTTAAATGCAGAGGATGAATTTCACTGTGCTTGAAGTGTGCATGTGACAAATGTGCATGTGCATCTTCTATCTTCATCGTTTTCCTCTGGGTTCTTCAGTTTTCTCCTAAGGTTCACTACGACTTCTTTTCGACCAACAGGGAACAGGTTCTGTTCTTGTTCATGCACCAAATTCTGAATCGTTAGAACATGTCAACCAGAAATAAATTGGTTTCGAGCCTGAAAACTTGGTTCCCAGGTGGAACCAAAATATAGCTGGTTTTTCCAGCATGACATCAGTGGGCGTGTCATTAGTTTGGATAGGAAGCAGAGCACAGAAATGGAGCCCACAATGGAAAAGGATACCGTACATCTTTAGGTAAAATGGAATGAAAACAAATATCTCCAACGAGACCGTCAGTGACGGCGTAGCTCACCCCGGCCCCGTCTAGTCCAGAAGGAACGATCTAAAATGGGCCACCTTGCGCAATAAATATTGATCATTACTCAATTATTACGTGCGATATGCAAGAGACAGGCTTGTACCGTAGTACTCAAGTCTGATTCATGTCCTAATTTTAAGGACCTGTGACTTGACTTGGACTTGAGCACTGATAACTCGGACTCGGACTCGTGCATTAGCTGCATTTGGACTTGTAAATTGGAGACGAGGACTCGGATTTTTTCTTTATTTTTCGTAACATGCCATAATAATTTGCCATAAGATATTTATATCTACATTAATTTTTATACTAATTCCGCGCAAGAGAATGCACATTCACCTGTTCATACGTCATGTTCAGGAACAAACTAACGTTAATGGCGCTAAAATGCCTGGAGAGAACGCCGCTAGGATTGTCCGCTTTGCTTATACAGACTTCTCGTGCAGTGGGAAAAAATGCACTGCTATGTGTTCCATATGTAGAAGAACTATCGAGGAGATGACGGGGAACTTCAATCGTCATTTGGCAAGACTCCACCCAGAGAAGGAAGTGACACGCTATGTTCATTGCCCTGTTGATAGCGGGACTTGCTTGCTGACCTATGAACTAGCTAGTGTTAACCCTCTCTCATGTTATTTGCCCTGTTGATAGTGGGCGAGGCTTGCTGAGCGATGAACAAGCTTTTTATCTGTAGCTTATTAATGAAAATGGGGCAGTCGGTCGAGCAGTAACATTAGTCCAACGCAGTAGCGGAGATGGTTTCACATAAAGGCAGCAACAGCCACAGTCAAATGGTGCGGTTGGAGTCTTGTTCTCGGACTCGACTCAGAATTCTCTTTAATGACTCGGACTCGAACACTGTGGACTCGAGACCGGACTCAGACTCAAGGTTTAGTGACTTGACTACAACATTGGTGTGAGACCATATAACTAGATCTTGATTTATTTTTATGTAACCTTTACATTTCATACAGTACCAGCTAAAAGTTTGGACACGCCTTCTAATTCAATGTTTTATCTTTATTTTTATTATATAAAAGACACTTCATGTCTTAAAGTAATGATGGATGTTGTTTTGTTTCTCTTTACTTAGCTGTTCGGTTCTTGACAGAATCCTGTCTGGATTACTACAGTTGTGGTGTTGAATAGGGCTATTTACTGTATTGTTATTATTTATTATTTACTGTTTGATCTCAAAGGCGTTAAGAAGGCAATAAACTCGTCTACTGAAACTCGACCTGATGAAGGCTAGAGGACAATAAACACACACCATGCATCAACAAAGATAAGCTTTGGCCTCCAGTTGTACACCTACAAGAATCACCAACAGGGTTTATGTTTTATATTTTACGTTTTGCATTTTAAATTTACATGGTGTAAGTGTTTAACACTACGTTCAGACTGCAACCTGAAACGACCCATATCTGATTTGTTGTGAAATCCGATTTTTTTGTTAGGCCGTTCACATTACCAATTATATGAGACTTGTATGCGATCTCCAATATGAACGGAAAACGACCCAAAAGTGTCCCGCATGCGCAAATTGACACGTAATAAGCACATCTACGTAATACGTAAACAAAAAAAAAGCGCACTCTTCAAGTTTAATGATTTTCTTTTTGTTTGTTTGTTTGTTTGTTTGTTTAATTATCTGGTTAGTGTTAAAGTGTGAGGTCTCGTGTGTGTTTTTGTTTCTGAACTGAAATGAAAACGTGTAGCCTGGTAACGAGGGTTGACTCCTAAATGTCTCTCTAATTTCTATATAAGTGCACTACATGTTACTAGGAAGTAATGGATTTTTAAACTCTATATAGTGCACTCGAGCTTCAGTAGGCAGTCATTTGGGATACGGCCGCTGTATTACCAAACTCTTAATTCAGGCTTAATCATTTGCACATATTTATTTCGTCATATTAATAAACTTTTTCTACATTTTTATAAATATTTATTTAGATTGTTTATAGCCAGCTGAATTCTGCAACTTCTCTCAGCGCTGGCTCAAGGTGCAGAAACACCAGTGCAGTTTGCTATGGAGATGAGGCGAGACCTGGCGATGTGGTTTTTGTGGCGGCGGCGGAACTCACACAATAATCTGATTAATGTGGGCAGCAGACTAATGAGACCGAAGGTGTCAAATTACTGGAAATTTCCAGAACAATCTTATAATCTTGTAATACAGGATGGTTTAAGTTATAAATCAGTTATAGAAACTGTTTTATTTAATCAGGCTAACAGATCAACATCCAGGTCCCTACCAAATCCACCATTAGCTTGATCAATTCTATAAAAGTCTATTTAAATTCTGAAAACTGTACAAATGTTGTTGTTTTCCACCAAAGAGACGGGATTAGCCAACGCAGAATAGTGACGTTTGTCTCTTGTTGATGACGTGTAGGTTGCATGAATGCGACCTGTCCGGTCAGACTGCAGTCGCATGTGAAAATAACGGATGTGCATCGGAATTAGGACCACATATCCAAGCGGCCTGGGTCGCATGTGAAAAAATCGGATCTGTGTCATTCAGATTGTCAATAACAAATCGGATACAGGTCGCATATGGGCAAAAAAATCGGATATGGGTCGTTTCAGGGTGCAGTCTGAACGTAGTCTAAAATCCTTGTCTGAGCCACTCGTACCATCACCACACACACACATCTCAGTGGTACTCCTGCATAACAACAGATGGGCTACAACCAGCAGCTGTACACCTGTATTCTGTCTGTCTGCTTGTCCGTCTGTCTGCCTGCCTGCCTGTCTGTCTGTCCATCTAGAATTCAATAACAATGTTATAGGAACATGATATTCAGTCGTTGTTCTTATTCTTTCCATCTGCTTGCAAATTAAGAGTTCACTCCTGAACGAACGCAGAGCAGGAGGTTGAATTTAGAGCTCAGTTCATATAAAATCCATCCTGTTGCTCCTCATTTAGATCGCTATCAGAACCGCAGTGCGCGGCTGTTTCCATAAAAAGCTCGTCTGTAGTTTGACTGACAGATGCTCTCAGGGAACTGCTGACTTACAAATACTTCAAAACACAGACAGAAAGAATGTCAGAGACTCTCTCTCTCTCTCTCTCTCTCTCTCTCTCTCTCTCTCTCTCTCACCACCAAGAACAGGCTTTATTCTATCAGGTTTTGTTTTTTTTTAATCATGCCATATTGTCAATTTCTGTCATTCTTCACTGACATTATAAAAAAACAAAACAAAACACAATGTTCCTTTTGACTACCAGCAGTAATGAGACTGACACACAGCACACAGACACATCCTGCTTACCTTCCAAACACATAAGGAATTAAACACTTGTTTACTTTCTCCGATACCTCATTAATGTGCTAACATTTCACATTTTATTATTTATTAAGAAATGAAATGCCATTTTTTTTAATCCAGTTCTGGTTACATTTAAAGCTAGACGGCCTTTCAATTTCATAAAAGCAGTGAAATTTAGTTCCCTCTGAAATCTGGTTATGTTTATTTCTGTAATATCTCAAAAAATAAATAAATAGATAAATAAATAAACCCAGGCCATTCTGTGGCTGGGAAGTTATTTAATTTGAGGGGATTAAAGCAAATGTGCATGAAATCGCTCGCTTCGCACAGTCAGGCAGACAGAGGAGGTCCGTATGTGCATGCGCAGGGTTAGCTTCTTCTTCTTCTTCTTTTGGGTTTTACGGCAGCTGGCATCCACAGTGTTGCATTACTGCCATCTACAGGTTTACCTTTGAGCGTGCACTGACAGTTCCATCATTCTGTCGCTAAACGAACAGCTGATCACACTGAGGTGCTCGCTGAGCGCCCATATTTATTAGTTTGGTCCTGCGTTTCCTTTCCTTCGTATATAACATAATGTCTTTTCTTCTCGCTTTCTTTCCGTTACTATAGTCGGTCTTTCACGCTTCATTCGCATGCTCACGTCCTACATTTTTCTCTCCTGTTTCAAATTTGTATCCCACAATGCCTTGCATGAACAGGGAAAGCCCACCACATCATGAGCTGGGTCATAGTGAAGCAGGAAAAAATAGCGGAGAGTTTCGGGCCACGTGGCTCTAAATTCATTAATTGTTCCATTTTAAAAAACAAATAAAATTGGAAGTCTGTGATTTGAATTCAGTAGCTTTCAGCCACTAAACAAAAATAATAATTAGGTGTCGGGGAAAATTCTTTTTATGACCTACACTTGAAAAATCTGAAAGGCAGTACAGCTTTAACATTCTGGAGCATCTGCAAAAGATATTAATTCCTGTTATCACTTGCATCCATCTATCTATCTATCTATCTATCTATCTATCTATCTATCTATCTATCTATCTATCTATCTATCTATCTATCTATCTATCTATCTATCTATCTATTTTTTATGTTTTCAAAGATAAATGCCTTAAAATTCCTCAAAGTTTTTTAAAGTTTTTTTAAGCATTCATTAGAAAATTAAGGGTTCATAGTCTCCTGAATCTATCTATCTATCTATCTATCTATCTATCTATCTATCTATCTATCTATCTATCTATCTATGTTTTCGAAGACAAATGCCTTAAAATTCCTCAAAGTTCTTTGAAGAGTTTAAGTGTTAAACTGAAAATTAAGGGTTTGTAGTCTCCTGAATCTATCTATCTATCTATCTATCTATCTATCTATCTATCTATCTATCTATCTATCTATCTATCTATCTATCTATCTATCTATCTGTTTTTGAAGACAAATGCCTTAAAATTCCTCAAAGTTCTTTGAAGAGTTTTTTTTAAGCATTCATTAGAAAATTAAGGGTTCATAGTCTCCTGAATCTATCTATCTATCTATCTATCTATCTATCTATCTATCTATCTATCTATCTATCTATCTATCTATCTGTTTTTGAAGACAAATGCCTTAAAATTCCTCAAAGTTCTTTGAAGAGTTTTTTTTAAGCATTCATTAGAAAATTAAGGGTTCATAGTCTCCTGAATCTATCTATCTATCTATCTATCTATCTATCTATCTATCTATCTATCTATCTATCTATCTATCTATCTATCTATTTTTTATGTTTTCAAAGATAAATGCCTTAAAATTCCTCAAAGTTTTTTAAAGAGTTTTTTTAAACATTCATTAGAAAATTAAGGGTTCATAGTCTCCTGAATCTATCTATCTATCTATCTATCTATCTATCTATCTATCTATCTATCTATCTAATCATCAGTAATAGTGGCATGAGACATGGAGGGGAAAAACAGCACTGTAATTTCCTGGTTTGTTTACCTTCATTTCCTGTTGAATCCCACATTACTATGATGCTGTGCAGTTTCTCTGATGATTCTGGATATTATATGATGAAGCACCTGACCGCTGCTGGAGAAGTAATTAGATTTGGAAGTAAAGGCAGGAGGATAAAGAGGGGATATATATATATATATATATATATATATATATATATATATATATATATATATATATATATATATATATATATATATACAGTCCTGTACAAAAGTCTTAGGCACATGTAAAGAAATGCTGGAGACTCAAAATGGCTTAAAAATAATGAAATGAAATGTTTCAACATAAAAAAAAAAATACTATAAACAGTAAGCACTAAGCCATAATAAATGAAACAAAGTCAGTATTTGGTGTGAGACGACCCTTTACTTAAAAAAAAAATAGCAGTCTCAGGTCCAGTGAGTGCAGTTTTATGCGGAAATGAGCTGTAGGTTTTACTGAGCATCTTACAGAACCAGCCACAGTTCTTCTGGACACTTTGGCTGTCACACTCGCGTCTTCATTTTGTACCAAAACCCAGTAGCCTTCAGCCAATAATGTAGAAGTCGTCAAACAGAAATCTATAACAAAGTTTGTATGAAAAGAAATAAGGGGCCTCAGACTTTTGCACAGTACTGTAATATTGGTTCAAGGATTGTCTCGTCTTTAGATTTTTTCGGATCATTAAATGTACGGGTTCTCATCACGTGCCCCTGCCTTCTCCTTGAAGCATTCAGAATACAATATTATAAAATACAGAAATAGTTTATTATAAAACAAATAAACCACTTGGACATGAAAATAATCACAGATCCCCTGATGTGAAAAGTTGACCGTTTCCTATTCCAGCACATCCTGAAGTGTTTTATTGCTCTCGCGTCGTAGCAGCTATAAACAGTCGCTCTGTCACCAGCCTCTATCTTACGCTTAACAAAACAAAAAACACAGCTTGTCACGTTTCTGAGAAAATGCTGACACTGAAGACTCCTTCCCTCGATCTCTTCACATCAGACGTTACCATAGCAACCATTCTACATTTCCGTTTCTGTAGTATTTCCAGGCAACAAATCTGGATCATTTGTTTTGCACCAGGGTTCAATTTAAATCTTTCAGTTTAAAAAGCTGATGTCTTGCTCAGGAGCTCAAAAACAAGTTTGTTTTCACTGTGTAGTGTTTCATCATGCGTCTTTTTTCTTTTCGTCTGTAACATTATACAGTTCTGTCCTCTACTGTTGAAAAGCTGTAAGTCAGAGTTGGCACTGATCTAAACAAGGTTTTGCCCTCTGTTTCCTGAGATTCAAATAAAAGAAATGAGAAAGTAATAAATCAAATCTTTTTTTTTTCCAGGTGATCTGAGACTGAGGAGTCACTGAGGCTTTGCGGAGGCTGCATTAATTGCTCCAGACAACAGCAGACAGAATGAAGCGACCTGGGGCTATCTTCCTCCTCCTGTTCCTCCTCTTCTGTATCTCTCTAGTGAGGACACACACACACACACACATTATGTACTCTGGAGTCTAGGTTTCAGTATGCATGTGTGTGTGAGTCAGGGATTTGAGCATGTGGGTTGGCATGTTTGCATGGATTCACATGTGGATGCGTGGCATAGGTGACCATACGATCACTATCACTCGGGGACGAGGCGTCTCCTCACACACAGCAGATGGCCGCGCTGACTGGAACTTCTCAGCCCATCTGCGGAGATCCTGTACCAACACATCCAGCATGACACTAGCAATTTTACAGCCTCAACTTCCTCCTGAGAAAAAAAAAACAAAACAAAACCTTGTGTACACTACTTTGTAACATCCCTGTTTTCCCAGAACAGTTTGTTTTTGATTAGTAGTTAATAGTTTTATATGACATAAGGAATAAGAGAGTTGCGTGGTGTGCTGTAAGAGGAAAATAATCACCAAACAACAGATACCCCTTTTCCACCAAATCAGTTCCAGGGCTGGTTCGGGGCCAGTGCTGGTGCTGGTTCACAACTCGTTCCCATAGCTCGGGGTGCTAAGGGGAGCCACGTCATTATGTCACTGTATACGTCAGTTACGTTGCTGCGTTTGCATAAACCTTGGCGCAAACATCGAAGCAACAACAACACGGAGAAGAAGAAGAAGAAGAAGCAGCAACAACAACAATAATGGATGACTGCCGCTTTACTGCATCCATGATATCTCGTCGCTTATTTAAAAATGGTGCCCTCTCGTGGTCTTGCTATTGTTGTTGGTCTTAACAACTCCGCCCCCCCGCTGATGTAAGCAGTTCTTTCCTCTAGCCCAGCAAAGAGCTGGTGCTACCCTGGAACCAGTTTTTCTGGCCCAGAGCCAGTTCTTTGTCAGTGGAAACAGAAAACCTGGTTCCAAACTAAGCACTGACCCCGAACCAGCCCTGGAACTGATTTGGTGGAAAAGGGGTAATAATGGAGCACTTCCTGTTCCCTCCCTGAAGTTGTCCTGAAGCCAGTTTCCAGTAACATCCTTCACATCCTGAAGTTTTACACCACAATGTTTACAATTTTATTCACTAAACAACACATCATGCTTTTTATCTGCTTATAGCTACATTCAGTATTGTGGGAACTAGCAGTATAGTGAACAATCATAACTTCACTAGGTGTTCGTTTGAACAAAAGAAGCAGGTTGACGAACTTCTCTGTCCTGAAAACACCGCAAGTAAAACATCACAGCTTTCCCTTTGACTGCAGCGCTGACACATTACTGGCATTTAGCAGATGCTCTTACCCAGAGTAATGTACAACCTACCCAGAGCAGGGGAGCAAATGGGGGTTTGGTGCCTTGCTCAAGGGCACTTCAGCCAATCCTGATGGTCAAGAGACTCAAACCAGCAACCTTTTGGGCCCAAAGCAGCTTCTCTAACCATTAGACCACGGCTTCCTGCTGGAGACTCTTTGACACTGGAGACTCCTTCCATAAACGCTAAATAAACATCTCATTGAAAACGTCACTAGATCACCAAGTCCCTGTGTGAGCTGGAACGACAGTCAGAGCTGCCTTTATAGAAAATTAATCAACACCTTCTGACAGATCAGAACTGAAAAATCGAATCAATTTCCATGATATGAATATTTTGGACCAGCTCTATACCCTTCATAGAGTGCTCGAGGGTTCATGGGAGTTTGCCCAACCAGTCCACATGTGCTTTGTGGATCTGGAGAAGGCATTCAGCCATGTCCCTCATGGTATTCTGTGGGGGGTGCTTCGGGAGTGTGGGGTTCAGGGCTCTTTGCTAAGGGCTGTCCGGTCCCTATACGAACGGAGCAGGAGTCTGGTTCGCATTGCCGGCAGTAAGTCAAACCTGTTCCCAGTGCATGTTGGACTCCGGCAGGGCTGCCCTTTGTCACCGGTTCTGTTCATAATTTTTATGGAGAGAATTTCTAGGCGCAGCCAGGGGCCAGAAGGAATCCTGTTTGGGAACCACAGGATTTCATCTCTGCTTTTTGCGGATGATGTTGTCCTGTTGGCTTCTTCAAACCAGGACCTTTAGCATGCACTGGGGCGGTTTGCAGTCGAGTGTGAAGCGGCTGGGATGAGAATCAGTACCTCCAAGTCCAAGGCCATGGTTCTCGACCGGAAAAGGGTGGCTTGCCCTCTCCAGGTTGGTGGAGAAGTCCTGCCTCAAGTAGAGGAGTTTAAGTATCTCGGAATCTTGTTCACAAGTGAGGGAAGGATGGAGCGTGAGATCGACAGGCAGATCGGTGCAGCCTCCGCAGTGATGTCGTTGCTTTACCGGTCTGTTGTGGTGAAGAAGGAGCTGAGCCAAAAGGCGAAGCTCTTAATTTATTGGTCGATCTACGTTCCGACTCTCACCTATGGTCATGAGCTTTGGGTAATGACCGAAAGAACAAGATTGTGGTTACAAGCGGCCAAAATGAGTTTCCTTCACAGGGTGGCTGGGCGCTCCCTTAGAGATAGGGTGAGAAGCACAGTCACTCGGGAGGAGCTCGGAGTAGACCCGCTGCTCCTCCACATCAAGAGGAATCAGCTGAGGTGGCTCAGGCATCTCTTTCGGATGCCTCCTGGACGCCTCCCTGGGGAGGTGTTCCAAGCATGTTCCCCCGGGAGGAGGCCCCAGGGAAGACCCAGGACACGCTGGAGGGACTATGTCTCTCGGCTGGCCTGGGAATGCATCGGTGTTCTTCCCGAGGAGCTGGCCGAGGTATCTGGGGAAAGGGAAGTTTGGGCTTCCATGCTCAGACTGCTGCCTCCGCGACTCAGCCCTGAATAAGCGGACAAAGACGAGACGAGATGAATATTTTGGAATTTTTAAAATGTTCTTTTTTTCTCCAAGTTCATTAGTGAGTCACACACTGGAATCATGTTGGGATTATTATTATTATTATTATTATTATTATTATTATTATTATTATTATTAATAAATGATATAATGTACATCTATATTTATTAATAATATAAATAAAACTTTGTATTTATCAATAAATATAATTCAATAATAATAATATTATATAATAGTTAATAATATAAATCAAACTTAATAATTATCTCTCATCTCATTATCTGTAGCCGCTTTATCCTGTTCTACAGGGTCGCAGGCAAGCTGGAGCCTATCCCAGCTGACTACGGGCGAAAGGCGGGGTACACCCTGGACAAGTCGCCAGGTCATCACAGGGCTGACACATAGACACAGACAACCATTCACACTCACATTCACACCTACGGTCAATTTAGAGTCACCAGTTAACCTAACCTGCATGTCTTTGGACTGTGGGGGAAACCGGAGCACCCGGAGGAAACCCACGTGGACACGGGGAGAACATGAAAATTCCACACAGAAAGGGGCGGCACGGTGGTGTAGCGGTTAGCACTGTCGCCTCACAGCAAGAAGGTCCAGATTTGAGCCCTGTGGCCGGCGAGGGCCTTTCTGTGTGGAATTTTCATGTTGTCCGCGTGGGTTTCCTCCGGGTACTCCGGTTTCCCCCACAGTCCAAAGACATACAGGTTAGGTTAACTGGTGACTCTAAATTGACCGTAGGTGTGAATGTGAGTGTGAATGGTTGTCTGTGTCTATGTGTCAGCCCTGTGATGACCTGGCGACTTGTCCAGGGTGTACCCCGCCTTTCGCCCGTAGTCAGCTGGGATAGGCTCCAGCTTGCCTGTGACCCTGTAGAACATGATAAAGTGGCTAGAGATAATGAGATAAGATTAATTAATAACATCAATAAAATTTATGTTTACATTTATTAATAACATAAAGTGTGTCATTTTGAGCCAAACAAATTATCGGGGTTCATTTTAAGCACTTACTAATTTGGACTGTTTGGCACTGCTGTTAATAACACACTAAAATGTGTGAAGTGTGTGTTCTCACGTTATCACTATACTTGTAGATTTTCAGGCTTGAAAAAAAACAAAACAGGCAACATGAGCTATCATTGCAAATTTGCTGTTTGACAACACTCCACTCATGCTTATATGAAATGTGTAAAGACTTTAAAAAAAAGTTTCTACTTTTTATATACTGTACATTCAGTTTAATACCACAAGTTGGCCTAGTGGTTAGCATGTCCGCCTCTCGACCAGGAGATCATGAGTTCTACCTGTGGTCGGGCCATACCAAAGACCATTATAAAAATGGTACCTACTGCCATCTGGCAAGGCACGCTACAATACAGATGCAAGTGGGGAGTCAAACTCTCGCGGTTACCAAAGGACCAGCCCCCCACTGTAACTCTAGCAAGAGACCGAGGCCTATGGAAATGGAGATCAGTACTGCACCTATACGTCTTAAAAGAGTTGGTTAGTACTGGGACAGGAGACTGCTGGGGAAGACCAGATCTTGGCGTGAGAGGGACTTTGACATTCAGGTTAATAGGAATGCTTGTACAACCCCGATTCCAAAAAAGTTGGGACAAAGTACAAATTGTAAATAAAAATGGAATGCAATGATGTGGAAGTTTCAAAATTCCATATTTTATTCAGAATAGAACATCGATGACATATCAAATGTTTAAACTGAGAAAATGTATCATTTAAAGAGAAAAATTAGGTGATTTTAAATTTCATGACAACAACACATCTCAAAAAAGTTGGGACAAGGCCATGTTTACCACTGTGAGACATCCTCTTTTCTCTTTACAACAGTCTGTAAATGTCTGGGGACTGAGGAGACAAGTTGCTCAAGTTTAGGGATAGGAATGTTAACCCATTCTTGTCTAATGTAGGATTCTAGTTGCTCAACTGTCTTGGGTCTTTTTTGTCGTATCTTCCATTTTATGATGCACCAAATGTTTTCTATGGGTGAAAGATCTGGACTGCAGGCTGGCCAGTTCAGTACCCGGACCCTTCTTCTACGCAGCCATGATGCTGTAATTGATGCAGTATGTGGTTTGGCATTGTCATGTTGGAAAATGCAAGGTCTTCCCTGAAAGAGACGTCATCTGGATGGGAGCATATGTTGCTCTAGAACCTGGATATACCTTTCAGCATTGATGATGTCTTTCCAGATGTGTAAGCTGGCCATGCAACACGCACTAATGCAACCCCATACCATCAGAGATGCAGGCTTCTGAACTGAGTGCTGATAACAACTTGGGTAGTCCTTCTTCTCTTTAGTCCGAATGACGCGGCGTCCCTGATTTCCATAAAGAACTTCAAATTTTGATTCGTCTGATCACAGAACAGTTTTCCACTTTGCCACAGTCCATTTTAAATGAGCCTTGGCCCAGAGAAGACGTCTGTGCTTCTGGATCATGTTTAGATACGGCTTCTTCTTTGAACTAGAGTTTTAGCTGGCAATGGCGGATGGCACGGTGAATTGTGTTCACAGATAATGTTCTCTGGAAATATTCCTGAGCCCATTTTGTGATTTCCAATACAGAAGCATGCTTGTATGTGATGCAGTGCCGTCTAAGGGCCCGAAGATCACGGGCACCCAGTATGGTTTTCCGGCCTTGACCCTTACGCACAGAGATTCTTCCAGATTCTCTGAATCTTTTGATGATATTATGCACTGTAGATGATGATTTGTTCAAACTCTTTGCAATTTTACACTGTCGAACTCCTTTCTGATATTGCTCCACTATTTGTCGGCGCAGAATTAGGGGGATTGGTGATCCTCTTCCCATCTTTACTTCTGAGAGGCGCTAGATGCTCTTTTTATACCCAGTCATGTTAATGACCTATTGCCAATTGACCTAATTACTTGCAATTTGGTCCTCCAGCTGTTCCTTTTTTGTACCTTTAACTTTTCCAGCCTCTTATTGCCCCTGTCCCAACTTTTTTGAGATGTGTTGCTATCATGAAATTTCAAATGAGCCAATATTTGGCATGAAATTTCAAAATGTCTCACTTTTGACATTTGATATGTTGTCTATGTTCTATTGTGAATACAATATCAGTTTTTGAGATTTGTAAATTATTGCATTCCATTTTTATTTACAATTTGTACTTTGTCCCAACTTTTTTGGAATCGGGGTTGTACACCTTCACAAGAAGCATCTAAAATGAACAACATGTTGAATCTTGAGGTGGCCAGGCTCCAATAGCAGAAGACGATATCGGGTTCTGGCTCTGTCACCTGAGATCGAAACTGGACGGGGGGGGGGGGAGTTTTTCAAATTTTAACTGCCAAGCTTTGGTGAGCCCAATTTTCCCACTGTATACTCAATGTTTTTGAGATGCATTTCTGCTCAACACGGTTGTAAAGAGTGGTTATTTTAGCTATTTTAGCTTCTAGTCTCAAAATACTCTCAAAATAGAGACATTTTTACAAAGGTGTGGAAAGCAGTGGAAGTTACTGCTGGTGGTGGTGGAAGCAAGCAACATGTGCTAACATTGCTTATATTACATTACATTGCATGCCATTTAGCAGACACTCTTATCTAGAGTGACTCACAGCGAGTGCAAAAGTCAGGTACATGAAGTGCTGAACTTCTAGACAAGAAAATTCTAGTGCCAACTGAACAAGTGACAGCAATGCCTCGTGTAATATGCTGTTGAAGTAGTAATACTCAACAACCAAGGAAACAAACCAACCATATAAAGTACAACTAAATAGAGAACTCAAACCACTAACCCTAGGCTAGACCATAAACAGTCTGGGTTGGTCAAGACCGAAATGCAGTTACACAGTGGGCAGGGAAGCAAGGGAGAGGTGCAGCCTGAAGAGGTGAGTCTTCAGTCTGCGCTTGAAGGTGGTCAGGGCGTTGATAGTTCTGACCTCAATGGGAAGGTCATTCCACCAACAGGGAACCATGACAGACAGCAGTCTTGAGTGGGCTGGGCAGGAGTGGAGAGGAGGAGGGGCCAGGTGACCAGTAGTAGCAGAGCGTAGGGATCTGGCTGGTGTGTAGGGGCAGATCAGACTCTGGAGGTATGCTGGCCCTAACCCCTTGAGAGCCTGGTAAGCTAGCACCAATGTCTTAAATTTGATGCAAGCTGCAATAGGTAGCCAGTGCAGGTCGGCAAGCAGGGGGGTCACATGGGAAAAACAAGGGAGGTTGAAGACCGGGCGAGCTGCAGTGTTCTGGATGAGCTGCAGGGGTCTAATGGCAGAAACTGGAAGGTCAGCATGGAGAGAGTTGCAGTAGTTCAAGCAGGAGAGGATCAGTGCTTGGACCAGGAGCTTAGTAGCATAGGTGGTAAGAAAAGGGCGGATCCTTCGGATGTTGTAGAGGAGGACTCTACATGTCTGGGTCACTGCAGCAATGTTTGCTGAGGAAGAGAGTTTGTCGTTGAACATGACCCCTAGGTCCTTCACACTGGATAAAGGAGACCTGGAGACATCCTCCAGGGAGATGACAATGTCCAGGGGTGGAGAGGATGGACCAGGAATGTAGATTACCTCCGTCTTGCCTAGATTGAGCTTCAGGTGACGGTTGTCCATCCAGCTTTGGATGTCATGCAGATACCTGATAACTTGAGCCGACAACTTGTAGGACATCACTGTTACATACACAGCTTCCAGTTCATTATTAAAAACTTCCAGAAGTTCCAGTTGAGTTATTCCTTTATGTTTTTATACGTTATATCAAGATTTTGATATGGAAGTACAGTATAATATTAGGAGTCATCTCCATGTTTTGGTTCATGTAGCTACAATGGTCTAAGTCAGTGGTCTGGTTTTCTGTCTGACTTGTTCTAATAAATAGTTCCACATCATATTCAAAGACAATGAAGATATCATCTCAGCGCTTCTGTAAACACTGGCTGATTGGCGACATTTGGAGTAAATAGAAAGTTAACCATGAAAAATTATCAATCAGAGTATTTTACCTACATTAATCACTATGTGTCTCCATCTCATTTGGTACAGATCATTAACAAACTTATGAGCTGTCTATGGTGCTAAGAACCAGAATGTAGATGATCAAATCATCATAATGATCATCCAGAGATACTGAGGGATTGAATATGTTCGTGCCAGAAGACTGTTGGCTCTTTTACTGTCATCATGCCCTTGAAAACACCACTGAGCACTGCGTCTCTGCAGGCACCCTGACGTGACATGCTGCCAACATTTAGTTTGGTTTTGTGTGTGTGTGTGTGTATGTGTGTGTCCAAATACTTGCTCTCACAGTCTTGTTTATTGCCCTGTGTAGCCTGTACGGTCCTTGACCTCCAACTGTGTCATCAAGCGAGAGCACGAGAGATGCATGGAGAGGATCGCACTTCACGACCCAGCACAGGACCAGGAGTTCGGTGAGTTTTGGTCAACTACAGGATGGACGTCCAGTCCATTGTATGCTATTATGAACCGTCCAGATTGGTTAGATTGGACATCATGTATGCAAGTCCTTGCTAAAGTAGTCTTGCTTATATTTATCAGCAGTAAACAGGAAGTGTGACACTTGGCAGCAGATACTGTAACAGTGACAGGAAAGGGAAAGCCAGCTGGACCACTCACACTTACAGAACAAAGTGAAAGAAGGACAAAGTGAGAGAAAGAGGAAGCAGAGAGAAGAACTCTGACTCACAGCATCAGCACGCTCAAGGCCGTTCCGGATAAATCGGACGGTTTAGAGCAGAAAATAATAGATTTTAAGAGGTAAAGCAGCTTGCTCTCATAGCAATTACTCAGCAGGAGCTTTCGAAAGGGCACCAGGGATGTGAAAGCATTCTGAAAGAAGATGTTTTTATTTGATAATTGTTCAATAATATACTAAATGTTGATCCAGTCTATGCGGGGAAAACAATGCAAGGAAAACAATAACAGCTTAAAATTGTAACATAAAAAAGGGGTGGAGTTTCGAGATTAGAATAAACACTTTGACTAGAGTTGTGGTTAGGTGTGCTGTCAGTGTTGTAGTCGAGTCACTAAACCTCGAGTCCAAGTCCAGTCTTGAGTCCCCAGTGTTCAAGTCCAAGTCATTAATAAAAATTTCGAGTCGAGTCCACTACTGAGTCCGAGAACAAGACTCTATCCGCACCATTTGATGGTGGCTGTTGTTGCCTTTATGTGAAACCATCTCCGCTACTGTGTTGGACTAACGTTACTGTTTGACTGCCCCATTTTAGTTAACAGGCTACAGATAAAAAGCTTGTGCATCGCTCAGCAAGCCCCGCCCACTATCAACAGGGCAAATAACATGAGAGAGGGTTAACACTAGCTAGTTCATTGGTCAGCAAGCAACCCCTGCTATCAACAGGGCAATGAACATAGCATGTCACTTCCTTCTCTGGTTGGAGTCTTGCCAAATGACGATTGAAGTTCGAGGTTGTCCCCGTCGTCTCCTCGATAGTTCTTCTACATGTGGAACACATAGCAGTGCATTTTTTCCCACTGCACGAGAAGTCTGTATAAGCAAAGCGGACAATCCTAGCGGCGTTCTCTCCAGGCATTTTAGCGCCATTAACGTTAGTTTGTTCCTGAACATGACGTATGAACAGGTGAATGTGCATTCTCTTGCGCGGAATTAGTATAAAAATTAATGTAGATATAAATATCTTATGGCAAATTATTATGGCATGTTACAAAAAATAAAGAAAAAATCCGAGTCCTCGTCTCCAATTTACGAGTCCAAATGCAATTACTGCATGAGTCCGAGTCCAAGTCCGAGTCATCAGTGCTCAAGTCCAAGTCAAGTCACAAGTCCTTAAAATTAGGGCACAAGTCGGACTTGAATCCAAGTCCTGGCCTCAAGTACTACAAGCTTGTGTGCTGTTGCGATATCCAATCACATCAGTATCGCGCCAGCTCTTGAAGAACGGAGTATGATTTAACAGTATGATTAACCTGTTTGTTTCAGCTTTTGGATGTAGTGCGATCTGCCAGTATAAAATAAATTTTTGATCGTTTCCAAGAGATTGTACTGACTAAAATCCTCTCAATTTTCTTCATTACGTGTTGCGGCTATGGTTCTTTGTTTGCCCAGCAATATGATGGACGCTGCATGAAAAACAAAAATCCATGACGTCAGTGAAAGTCCTCTAGAAGATGGTATTTGATCTCTTTATCACTTCAAACTAGAAGAGATGGTTATTTTGCAGAAAGGAAATTTCCACTTCAGATAGAAACAACCATGTTAGTTAGAGAGAGAGAGAGAGATGCTCCAGCTGTTGTGTCACCCTTTTATTAAAAACAGAGGCTGAATAGACTTCCTTAACGCTCCATTATGAAGCCCGGGACACACCAACAGCTGTAATAAACCACAGCCGGAGCTTATGAGTGCTCTGTATCACACACTACATGAACGTCTGACGTCCTGCTATCCACTCTGGTGATATGAGTCAGCACTAGCGTCTAGTTTTGAGCAAAAGTGAGTGTTCTGATGAGTGATGATTTCCTGAAAAGTTGTAGATGTGCCATCCGAGGACTGTTCATTGTTTGTGATGCGGCTCGACATGAAACAGATTTACTGTCACCATGCCAAAGTAGATTTTTTTCTTTCCTGGCAGTGTTTTATTCCTCTTAAGGTGATGATACATGAGGCACCTTTTTGGGCAATGCTGCCAGCAACGGGCAACCAGGTGAGACACAGAGCAACTAATTAGGGCAAAAGACAATTGGCAACAACCAATCAGATCAGAGCAAATCTATTACCAGGGAGACAGACAACGCAAAGATGGACACCGAAACATTTACCGCTGTCACTTTTGTCTTGGCTTCAGCCTTTATTTATTTTGCTCAAGTAAGTATCACTTCTGGAAGAAAACTGAATAGATAGATACTCTGGTCAAAAGATAATTTGACATCATTTTAACATTTATAAGTCAAAATAACCACATTAATATGTTAATAATAAACTTTTTAAATCTCTTTAAAAATGCTACTAGCCTCAGTCACGTGCTAAAACTAATAACTGACATCACAAAAATGTAATCGTTTAATTCTCATCTCAGCAAAAAAGAAAAAGGACACGGACCAGGAGATGGCTGAGGAAAAGGGTCTGATGGAGCTCCTGAAAGTCTTTCTTTTTTTCTTTTTTTTTTAGATCTTGAAGTTTGTACTGTTTCACCCTTGGGTTCCACAAGTAGTCGTGCTCTGTATGTGAATTAAATCAGATGATAAGTTAGACAATCTCTATTACAACTGACAAAAAAAAAAAAATCATGAGCCACCCATCACTTTTAACTTGACGCAAGAGTGCTAATGTTATCCCTACATAGCTAACTATAACTTTCAGCTACAGTGGGGCAAAAAAGTATTTAGTCAGCCACCAATTGTGCGAGTTCTCCCACTTAAAAAGATGAGAGAGGCCTGTAATTTTCATCATGGGTACACTTAAACTATGAGAGACAGAATGGGGGGAAAGAATCCAGGAAATCACATTGTAGGATTTTTAATGAATTAATTGGTAAATTCCTCGGTAAAATAAGTATTTGGTCACCTACAAACAAGCAAGATTTCTGGCTCTCACAGACCTGTAACTTCTTCTTTAAGAGGCTCCTCTGTCCTCCACTCGTTACCTGTATTAATGGCACCTGTTTGAACTCGTTATCAGTATAAAAGACACCTGTCCACAACCTCAAACAGTCACACTCCAAACTCCACTATGGCCAAGACCAAAGAGCTGTCAAAGGACACCAGAAACAAAATTGTAGACCTGCACCAGGCAGGGAAGACTGAATCTGCAATAGGTAAGCAGCTTGGTGTGAAGAAATCAACTGTGGGAGCAATTATTAGAAAATGGAAGACATACAAGACCACTGATAATCTCCCTCGATCTGGGGCTCCACGCAAGATCTCACCCCGTGGGGTCAAAATGATCACAAGAACGGTGAGCAAAAATCCCAGAACCACATGGGGGGGGACCTAGTGAATGACCTGCAGAGAGCTGGGACCAAAGTAACAAAGGCTACCATCAGTAACACACTACGCCGCCAGGGACTCAAATCCTGCAGTGCCAGACGTGTCCCCCTGCTTAAGCCAGTACATGTCCAGGCCCGTCTGAAGTTTGTTAGAGAGCATTTGGATGATCCAGAAGAGGATTGGGAGAATGTCATATGGTCAGATGAAACCAAAATAGAACTTTTTGGTAAAAACTCAACTTGTCGTGTTTGGAGGAAAAAGAATGCTGAGTTGCATCCAAAGAACACCATACCTACTGTGAAGCATGGGGGTGGAAACATCATGCTTTGGGGCTGTTTTTCTGCAAAGGGACCAGGACGACTGATCCGTGTAAAGGAAAGAATGAATGGGGCCATATATCGTGAGATTTTGAGTGAAAACCTCCTTCCATCAGCAAGGGCATTGAAGATGAAACGTGGCTGGGTCTTTCAGCATGACAATGATCCCAAACACACCACCCGGGCAACGAAGGAGTGGCTTCGTAAGAAGCATTTCAAGGTCCTGGAGTGGCCTAGCCAGTCTCCAGATCTCAACCCCATAGAAAATCTTTGGAGGGAGTTGAAAGTCCGTGTTGCCCTGCGACAGCCCCAAAACATCACTGCTCTAGAGGAGATCTGCATGGAGGAATGGGCCAAAATACCAGCAACAGTGTGTGAAAACCTTGTGAAGACTTACAGAAAACGTTTGACCTCTGTCATCGCCAACAAAGGGTATATAACAAAGTATTGAGATGAACTTTTGTTATTGACCAAATACTTATTTTCCACCATAATTTGCAAATAAATTCTTTAAAAATCAGACAATGTGATTTTCTGGATTTTTTTTTCTCATTTTGTCTCTCATAGTTGAGGTATACCTATGATGAAAATTACAGGCCTTTCATCTTTTTAAGTGGGAGAACTTGCACAATTGGTGACTGACTAAATACTTTTTTGCCCCACTGTAACTATGTTAGCAAAAACCACCGCTAGTTAGCTAAATCTCATTCAATCTCTATGGAGCAGTAGTTAGCTAACAGCAGTTTACACGTAGCTGAAAAAAATAAATCGATGTCCTAATTACAACCACATAAAAATAGATGTCTGTTGGTTTCCTAAACATTTGATTAGGTAAATTTACCACTCTGAGTTTACACATAATTTACCGGCATAAAAAAATATGTTGTCTCTCTTTTCCTTCGCTCCACTGCCGGAGATGCCGCCATCTTTGTTGCAAATTTCACAAGTTCTCAGGTGGTCATGTGATTCACTGCTAGCACTCTGATTGGATGATCTTAAGAAGTTGCCCCAGATGATCAAAATCGTTCAGATAGAAATGATGCCAATCTCATTGGGAAAGTATCGAAGCGCAATTGCCCGGCAACACTGCCCAAAAAGTTGCCCCGTGTATCATCAGCCTTATACCACAGCAATTTATCACCGATTTCTTTTATTTATTTATTTATTTATTTATTTATGTCCGTTGATAATGACGTGTAATGTTGCGAAATGTGTACAAGACAAGTTTGGAATCACTTTGTGTTATAACAGCTATAAACGCTAAAGCTATAATTGTCCTCACCCCTCTCTCTCTCTCTCTCTCTCATTTATTACTGAGAAATCGCAAACTCCTCCATCCTGAAGACTTTCCCATGTCCGAAACCTTTACCTTTAAAACCTGACACTGGAATCTCCTTCCAAAAACATGCTTCGTCCAACATACACGTCTTCTGGAAGCTGTTACCATGGAAACAATAGCATATTAAAATGAGCTCATTATAATAAAACTGTTTTACTCGTAGGCTGAACTACTAGAAAATTAATCAACACTTACAAGTGTTAGACCAATCAGAATCAAGGATTCAACAGTGCCTTGGTAGAAACAAACAGTAACAATTCAAATGTGCTTTGCTTTCATGAATTTTAATGATTGCCTTAGACTAAGCCCATGTTTACATTAGACCGTATCAGCGGATCATCAGATTAACGTTTTTAAAACGATTAGTGTGCACACAGCAACACCAATACACGATTTGCGTGCACACAGCAACACCAATACACGGATACGCTCGGCTCCGCAGGCATCCTGCGCTCCAAATCACTCCGCCCTGAACAGCGAGTGCCCTCTGGAGGGTGCGCACTCCGGCCTTGCGCAGCTCACAGAGCGCGCGAGTGAAGTGAACAAGCTGTGATTCGGGACTGAGCCGCTGTGTGTGTGATCCCAGCACATATCACTTACCACTTGCAAGTGGAAGGATGGCAAGCCTAAAGACAATCATAACTACATAATGGGCAGTATTTGCATCAGTATTTGCAGTATTTTCATACTTTTATACTCTTTAATGAAAGGTGATACAAGGCGGAAGTCCGCGCCGTTTTTCAGCAGTCGCGTCACATGACCAACGCCAGCGAATCAGGAAGGTGGATGTCACAGTGACGTTGTCCAATGATGACGCCAGCTAGAGCTCAGCACAGCGTATCCGCGTATCCGCGTATTCTCAATGTTTACACAGCACCGGACCAGACACGATCTGGATTGAATACGTGGACCCTGGCGGATTCCCGTTTCCCGGCGTTTCCAGGCGGTTTAATGTAAACGGACAGTGCATCCGCGAAGAAAACGAGACAGATACGGTCTAATGTAAACTTGGCCAAAGACTTGATGTGTTTGACTACGTGGGGGAAAAAAATCCAAGCTGAGTTTTCCTTTAGCTTGTTTATTCGCTCCATGATGATGGACAGCGATGAAGCTGAATGCCATTCCAGCTTTCCTTCGCTAGTTCAGACTGCTCTTATTTGGCCTTTAAGATGTAATTAGCTTTGTGTTCAGGCTGCCAGACAGCAAAAACAGATTAGGACAGGAGCAGTGTCTTTCCATAAACCAGACTAAACCAGTCTCTACATCTATGCCACCATTTCACCATCTTCTCATCATGAACAGAGCGTCATGAGAAGTCGGAGTGTGTGTTATAGGCTCGTTTTAGACTGGGGGTCATTAGGTACAGGTCCAGAGCAGCTATGATAATCTCACTTGGATACCCACTTTACAAATTGAATTGAATTGAATTATGAGTCTTGGTCTCGTTTCGTGGACTCATGTTAAGGCGCACATCTGGAGTCAATCACCTTGATTACAAAAATAACAACCAGAAAGGTTGTGTGCAATAAATCTGTAACATTTCTAATTTAGCATTTCCAGCCTTTGCTTTGGAGAAAGCACCTGGAGTCGGCACACAAACAACAACGGACTGAGTGGGTTTTGGAGAAAATAATCTGCTTTTCAGAGACGGATTAACAGGTTTTTAGGCCTGGGAAATGTAAAAACAAACTCCTGTTTTGTCTCAAATCTGAGAGTACCATCTGACTGGGATTAAATGATGATGATGATGATGATGACATCGGTATTGGAACAAATTTCTTAAATCAGAGATTATCTGCTCTGATGATTTGGCATCTTGCTGTCGCATTAGAATGCTGTTGTTCTGTCAGAGAGAGAGAGAGAGAGAGAGATCCAAGATACAGGGATTTCATGGAAAAGCCCTCTTGAATATGCAGAATTGCTCAGAACTCTTGACTTCTGAGACAGAGGCTATAGCTGGATTAATTTATCTGAACAAATACCAATGCCTTCAGCACGATACTGAGGCACTAAAGGGAACCGCAGGAGTGGAATTTAATTCCTCCATCAAAGAACGATGGGGGGGGCGGCATGGTGGTGTAGTGGTTAGCGCTGTCGCCTCACAGCAAGAAGGTCCTGGGTTCGAGCCCTGGGGCCGGCGAGGGCCTTTCTGTGTGGAGTTTGCATGTTCTCCCCGTGTCCGTGTGGGTTTCCTCCGGGTGCTCCGGTTTCCCCCACAGTCCAAAAACATGCAGGTTAGGTTAACTGGTGACTCTAAATTGACCGTGAGTGTGAATGGTTGTCTGTGTCTATGTGTCGGCCCTGTGATGACCTGGCGACTTGTCCAGGGTATACCCCGCCTTTCGCCCGTAGTCAGCTGGGATAGGCTCCAGCTTGCCTGCGACCCTGTAGAACAGGATAAAGCAGCTAGAGATAACGAGATGAGATGAGAAAGAACGATGGGGATGTGAACGGATTGGATTTTTTCCACAAGTTGATCATAAGGAGGCATAAATAAGGAAGGAGGCAACATGGAAGATCGACTCAAGTGCCCCTGTTGACTCGTCTTGTCCATCTAGGCTTTCATTTCTTTCTGTCATTGAGATTCTGCAGAACCAGAAGTCCAGGGGGTGGAGCTAGACCTGCACCAACTCCTCCTATAATCCCTAAGCCTAATGAACACACTTATCCAGCCTAAAAGTTTTTTCAATCCACACCCTTGACCTTTTGGTTTAGCTCCACACAGATACTGATGATGTTCATCTTTCAGGGTCGAAGATGACCATGACTTCAATTTAGTGGGTGGTGGTTGTGGGTCCAGAGATGACTGATGAGGCCAATCCAGGCTTTGAAGGTACACCCACATGTCAGGCACTTGTGGGGAGGTGGTCTGAGTGCGCACATTCCACGTGCCAAGGTTGAGTACCTTCACTATCATATTTATTTTCTTATTTGTTGTATTTCGACTACTGAGTGGGATCCTTGCTAGGGTGAGGTGAAGTAGGCTATGTTTGGGGCACCATTTCTAGCCCCTTCCTCCATGGAAGTGAGCAGAGTGAATCCTAAACAGGGCTGCTCAGACACCCAGGGGGCTGCCGAACTCCACTGCTGCTTCGTTCCAGTAGAGAGCAACCCTATGCCCTGGGTTGTCTGTGTGCAGGTTTGTGACTACAGCTTCCAGTGTTTCCGCACCTGCTGCTTCACTACTTGCCCATTGCCACAGTATTTGAATTTGAAGCCATGACTTGCACGTGACTTGGATTAGAGTGAGGGAGAGTTGTGCAGCCATCAGCCTCATTCTCTCATCCCAACCTAACTGGGTCCAGCGGTAAGACAGACTCAAGACAGCGGGAGCTAGGTTGGGATGCAGTGGATGGCCAACAGTGTTCTATGTGTTGTGCTGTGCCCTGATCGTGCTCCACAAACACTTTGCTGGGTCTGCCTTCCTGCCCGTTGAACCACCAGGTGGTGGTCTCCTTCATGCAGTCTGCCGAGTTCAGTCTTCGGTCGTAACCCTGACCAGGGGGAGTGAGGGGTTGCTAGTGCTTGCTCAAGGCACCACCCCAGGCTAGTGGAGAGAAGGAGACATCTTACTACTCCATTGCATGGCGGTCAAGGATGGCACATGCCCACTGCCTTAATAGTATCCACCCAGATAGTATAGGGTGGGCTGGATCAGGTCCAATTCCACCCCCTGGATTTTTGGTTCTGCAGTAAGGGGTATTTCCTGTTAAAGATGGACAAGAAAAACAGACACATCTCAATTGATGTTTTTTCCCTTTCTTTCCAATCTGCAGCTCAAATTGTTAGTTGATTGAGTTGAGTTTAGTTATGCGTCTAAACTTCATAAAAAGCTTCCCTCAGGCAGAAATCAGAAGTCTTGGAACATTTTCAGAAAATGAAATCATCTGATGTTGAGTTCTACATAGAATATTTAAAGGCTTCCCCATTGAAACAAACTCAGTATGAGAATTTTAAGAGTATACGTGTGACTATATAAACAGTTAGTGTAAATACAGTGATTATAGGAAATCGTGTGCACTGATTAGCTGAGAAATTTGGATTATTTTTTTCTCAATAATCACCTCGAGTGACTCGGCAAAATGGCTGTCAATCGGTTTGTGAGTGTAAATGAGGAAGAATTACAAATGATGAAAGAAAATGCTGTTCCTAAAAGCACTAAAGATGCTACGAATATTATTAGCTCATCCAGCCAACACGTGATGAGTTTATGCCATTGTGTGTTGTCCGGTGTTCATCTGTCCGGCGTCATTCACATTTCATGAAAATCGCTTCTTCTCTTTCAGTTCTTCACTGATTTTTATTCTTTTTGGTAGGAAGGTAGGTCTGTCTGGGGTGCATATGGCTTCTACACAAATTTGCATAATTACAATTAATAATGAAGATATGGAATAATTACCCCTAATGAGCAGTTTCCACACAAATCACTTCTTCTCCCTCAGTTCTTCACTGATTTTGATTCTTTCTGGCATGAAGGTAGGGGTACCTAGGGCACATAGAACTTATTAATGAAGTTATGGACTAATGAAGGCGGCACGGTGGTGTAGTAGTTAGCACTGTCACCTCATAGCAAGAAGGTTCTGGGTTCGAGCCCAGAAGCTACCGGGGGCCTTTCTGTGTGGAGTTTGCATGCTCTTCCTGTGTCCGCATGGGTTTCCTCTGGGTGCTCTGGTTTCCTCCAAAGACATGCAAGGTAGGCTAATTGGTGACTCCAAATTGGCCGTGTGAATGGTTGTTTGTCTCTATGTGTCAGCCCTGCGATGACCTGGTGACTTGTCCAGGGTGTACCCCATCTCTTGCCCATAGTCAGCTGGGATAGGCTCCAGCTTGCCTGTGACCCTGCACAGGATAAGCGGTTATGTATAATGGATGGACTAATGAAGCTTTAATGAGCAGTTCAACAAAAATTGCTTCTTCTTGGTCAATTCCTTGCCATTGTGGATTCTTTCAGGCAAATAGGTCGGTATTCCTAGGGTGGATATAGCTTCTGTATATAGCTTGCAACATTTATTGCACAAGGTGGCCCACTTTAGATCATTCCTTCTGGACTAGACGGGGCCAGAGTGAGCTACGCCGTCATTGATGGTCTCGTTATTCACCGATATTCACTTCGACTTTGGTGAATAATTGTTAATTAGCTCCTGAAAAGTCTCTATTTGGAGCTGTCTCTGAAATGTGAAATGCTCTGTTCTGGCATTCTCCAGGAAAATATAGTAGATAGCCCCTATAGCTGGGTTTTGGATGGCAGGCAGGATGATGGCAGGACAATTCATATAGAAAATATTTTTCCAAGAAATTGTGCAAGCAACACATTGCACAATTTTTTTTTTCATTTTGGTGATAGCTAGGATGATTTGCAACATCATATTCAAAGAAAACATTTTTAATTTTATGCATAAGTTTGTAAAGGTCAGCTAACCATCAATTAACGTTAGTTTGGGGAATGTTTGGGGAAGCCATGGCTAAATGGTGAGATCAACAGTTTTGGGACCAAAAGGTTGCTAGGTTGATTCCCTGAACCAGCAGGATTGTCTCAAGTGCCCTTGAGCAAGGCACCTAATCCCCAACTGCTCTGGCAAGTGTGGTGGTGTACCTTGTTTCTGATTAGCTAAAGAAAAACTGATGATGCAGTTATCAGTTTGGGCAAGAATCTGGCCAAAATATATATTATTATAATAAAAAATGGCTGTTTAAAACATTATGTTCATATTCAGCCTACAGGTTGCTAGTTGAACAGGCATGATGCATTCAAGTATGGGACTAGTTTATTTTTCCTGTGAAGACCAACCAGTTCTAGTCACAAGTGCTCTTCTTGTAGGAAAAAAATATCTCGAAATCTTTCATGCAAGATTATCTGTGACGACTTTAAAACGTTGCTTGGCATATGGTGTTTTATTCTCCTGTAGTCAGTGTTGTTTTGTGTGCTTTGTTGTCCTTCAGGTTGTGCTTGGGAGTGGGATAACCTGACGTGCTGGCAGGCGGCGAGCGTGGGCGAGATCGTGGTGGTCAGCTGCCCTGAGCTCTTTGAGTTCATGAGCCCTGGGGAAAGTGAGTGATTTTTCCTGTATGAAGAGTCTGAACTGTTTTGGTGTATTTTATGTATTATAGATTATTATAGTATTGAATCCTGTGTGGAAGTGTGTGAGAGTGATTACTTTTGGTTGTTTCGGATCTCAGGTCTCGGGAAGATCAGTAGGAATTGTACAGAGTACGGATGGTCAGAGCCTTACCCACAATACGTGGACGCTTGTCTGCCTAAGGAAAACTCCACCAAGCCGGTGTGTTTTGGTTGAAATGTAAATCATTACAATACAGTAAAAAAAAATCATACACAAAATACAAAGTAAGTGTTAATAGTGCATCACAATCATGAATTCCTGTGGGTTATATTCAGAGTTAGTGATTTAAGTCCATAATTACATTGGAGAAGTTACTGGTTGTGCACCAGTTGAAGTTGATTTCTTGCTTTCGCCATTCAGATTATGCAAATCATCTGCGTGTAGTTCACGCCTCCACGGATAGCGGATTTTTCTTCAGTGGAAACATTTGAGACAGTATTTTTTCAATAGTGCCTCAACCACTGCCTTAACACAAGCCAAAAAAAAAAATCAGGGATAGAAAATACAGACTGAAAAGCAGATTTTTCTTTGCTGTCAAATGTGATTTTATGGAATATTTTGTGTTATATCCCTCATCAAAAAATTCCCATGCAGGGTTTGTCCAAGGATGGCTCATGTGACATAAAATAGTTCCACCATTGATTGAAAAAAAAAAAAAGGATATTGTGTGAGTCAGTCATGGTGTATCCATGAACTGACGTCACAGATTCAAACTGTACTGCCGACTTGAGTCACAGCTGTGGTTCTGTGAGCATTTCTGTGTGTGTACATCTATGTATAATGATAGATATCAGGGTACATTGCACGTGCACAGGTCGAAGGTTGCTCTGATGTAAACAGCAAACATGGCTGCCTCCAGGTTTGTTTGGCTTTTCAGATTTATTTCTCATCTCATTATCTCTAGCCGCTTTATCCTGTTCTACAGGGTCGCAGGCAAGCTGGAGCCTATCCCAGCTGACTACGGGCGAAAGGCGGGGTACACCCTGGACAAGTCGTCAGGTCATCACAGGGCTGACACATAGACACAGACAACCATTCACACTCACATTCACACCTACGGTCAATTTAGAGTCACCAGTTAACCTAACCTGCATGTCTTTGGACTGTGGGGGAAACCGGAGCACCCGGAGGAAACCCACGCGGACACGGAGAGAACATGCAAACTCCACACAGAAAGGCCCTCGCCGGCCACGGGGCTTGAACCCGGACCTTCTTGCTGTGAGGCGATAGCGCTAACCACTACACCACCGTGCCACCCAGATTTATTTCTAATTCTTTATAGTAAAAGCTTTTAGTTTGGAATTTTTTGATGAGGGATATAAATCTAATATACCCGTCACTTCAGAGAATCCATAATTTCAACTGGAGCCTCTCAGTGCATGGTACATTCAACTAATATAAAAACAAGACATTATTGAAAAATGAAAAGAAAAACAAGATAGATAGATAGATAGATAGATAGATAGATAGATAGATAGATAGATAGATAGAACCCCGATTCCAAAAAAGTTGGGACAAAGTACAAATTGTAAATAAAAACGGAATGCAATGATGTGGAAGTTTCAAAATTCCATATTTTATTCAGAATAGAACATAGATGACATATCAAATGTTTAAACTGAGAAAATGTATCATTTAAAGAGAAAAATTAGGTGATTTTAAATTTCATGACAACAACACATCTCAAAAAAGTTGGGACAAGGCCATGTTTACCACTGTGAGACATCCCCTTTTCTCTTTACAACAGTCTGTAAACGTCTGGGGACTGAGGAGACAAGTTGCTCAAGTTTAGGGATAGGAATGTTAACCCATTCTTGTCTAATGTAGGATTCTAGTTGCTCAACTGTCTTGGGTCTTTTTTGTCGTATCTTCCATTTTATGATGCGCCAAATGTTTTCTATGGGTGAAAGATCTGGACTGCAGGCTGGCCAGTTCAGTACCCGGACCCTTCTTCTACACAGCCATGATGCTGTAATTGATGCAGTATGTGGTTTGGCATTGTCATGTTGGAAAATGCAAGGTCTTCCCTGAAAGAGACGTCGTCTGGATGGGAGCATATGTTGCTCTAGAACCTGGATATACCTTTCAGCATTGATGGTGTCTTTCCAGATGTGTAAGCTGCCCATGCCACACGCTCTAATGCAACCCCATACCATCAGAGATGCAGGCTTCTGAACTGAGCGCCGATAACAACTTGGGTCGTCCTTCTCCTCTTTAGTCCGAATGACACAGTGTCCCTGATTTCCATAAAGAACTTCAAATTTTGATTCGAATGACCAAAGACCAGTTTTCCACTTTGCCACAGTCCATTTTAAATGAGCCTTGGCCCAGAGAAGACGTCTGCACTTCTGGATCATGTTTAGATACGGCTTCTTCTTTGAACTATAGAGTTTTAGCTGGCAACGGCGGATGGCACGGTGAATTGTGTTCACAGATAATGTTCTCTGGAAATATTCCTGAGCCCATTTTGTGATTTCCAATACAGAAGCATGCCTGTATGTGATGCAGTGCCATCTAAGGGCCCGAAGATCACGGGCACCCAGTATGGTTTTCCGGCCTTGACCCTTACGCACAGAGATTCTTCCAGATTCTCTGAATCTTTTGATGATATTATGCACTGTAGATGATGATATGTTCAAACTCTTTGCAATTTTACACTGTTGAACTCCTTTCTGATATTGCTCCACTATTTGTCGGCGCAGAATTAGGGGGATTGGTGATCCTCTTCCCATCTTTACTTCTGAGAGCCGCTGCCACTCCAAGATGCTCTTTTTATACCCAGTCATGTTAATGACCTATTGCCAATTGACCTAATGAGTTGCAATTTGGTCCTCCAGCTGTTCCTTTTTTGTACCTTTAACTTTTCCAGCCTCTTATTGCCCCTGTCCCAACTTTTTTGAGATGTGTTGCTGTCATGAAATTTCAAATTAGCCAATATTTGTCATGAAATTTCAAAATGTCTCACTTTCGACATTTGATATGTCGTCTATGTTCTATTGTGAATACAATATCAGTTTTTGAGATTTGTAAATTATTGCATTCCATTTTTATTTACAATTTGTACTTTGTCCCAACTTTTTTGGAATCGGGGTTGTAGATAGATAGACATGCAGTATGAATGATGAGCTGGCAAGCACTGATATAAACATCTAACATTATGGCTTCCTTAATATACTGGAAAGAGTGGTTGCTTCACAACTTCACTCCTTTCTCATTGAAAAGAATCTGTATGAGGCCTTTCAATCTGGTTTCCGCACACATCACAATACAGAGACTGCTCTCCTTTGAGTAAAATGACCTCCTCCTGTCTGCTGATAGTGATTCACTTAACATTCTTGTTTGCCTTGACTTACAGTGGTGCTTAAAAGTTTGTGAACCCTTTCGAATTTTCTATATTTCTGCATAAATATGACCTAAAACAACATCAGATTTTTACACAAGTCCTAGAAGTAGATAAAGAGAACCCAGTTAAACAAATGAGACAAAAATATTATACTTGGTCATTTATTTATTGAGGAAAATGATCCAATATTACATATCTGTGAGTGGCAAAAGTATGTGAACCTTTGCTTTCAGTATCTGGTGTGACCCCCTTGTGCAGCAATAACTGCAACTAAACGTTTGCGTTAACTGTTGAGCAGTCCTGCACACCGGCTTGGAGGAATTTTAGCCCGTTCCTCCGTACAGAACAGCTTCAACTCTGGGATGTTGGTGGGTTTCCTCACATGAACTGCTCGCTTCAGGTCCTTCCACAACATTTCCATTGGATTAAGGTCAGGACTTTGACTTGGCCATTCCAAAACACTAACTTCATTCTTCTTTAACCATTCTTTGGTAGAACGACTTGTGTGCTTAGGGTCGTTGTCTTGCTGCATGACCCACCTTCTCTTGAGATTCAGTTCATGGACAGATGTCCTGACATTTTCCTTTAGAATTCGCTGGTATAATTCAGAATTCATTGTTCCATCAATGATGGCAAGCTGTCCTGGCCCAGATGCAGCAAAACAGGCCCAAACCATGATACTACCACCACCATGTTTCACAGATGGGATAAGGTTCTTGTGCTGGAATGCAGTGTTTTCCTTTCTCCAAACATAACGCTTCTCATTTAAACCAAAAAGTTCTATTTTGGTCTCATCCGTCCACAAAACATTTTTCCAATAGTCTTCTGGCTTGTCCACATGATCTTTAGCAAACTGCAGACAAGCAGCAATGTTCTTTTTGGAGAGCAGTGGCTTTCTCCTTGCAACCCTGACATGCACACCATTGCTGTTCTGTGTTCTCCTGATGGTGGACTCATGAACATTAATATTAGCCAATGTGAGAGAGACCTTCAGTTGCTTAGAAGTCACCCTGGGGTCCTTTGTGACCTCGCCGACTATTACACGCCTTGCTCTTGGAGTGTTCTTTGTTGGTCGATCACTCCTGGGGAGGAGAACAATGGTCTTGAATTTCCTCCATTTGCACACAATCTGTCTGACTGTGGATTGGTGGAGTCCAAAATCTTTAGAGATGGTTTTGTAACCTTTTCCAGCCTGATGAGCATCAACAATGCTTTTTCTGAGGTCCTCAGAAATCTCCTTTGTTCGTGCCATGATACACTTCCACAAAAATGTGTTGTGAAGATCAGACTTTGATAGATCCCTGTTCTTTAAATAAAACAGGGTGCCACACTCACACCTGATTGTCATCCCATTGATTGAAAACATCTGACTCTAATTTCACCTTCAAATTAATTGTTAATCCTAGAAGTTTGCATACTTTTGCCACTCACAGATATGTAATATCGGATCATTTTCCTCAATAAATAAATGACCAAGTATATTATTTTGGTCTCATTTGTTTAACTGGGTTCTCTTTATCTACTTTTAGGACTTGTGTGAAAATCTGATGATGTTTTAGGTCATATTTATGCAGAAATATAGAAATTTCTAAAGGATTCACAAACTTTCAAGCACCATTGTATCTGCTGCATTTGACACTGTCAATCATGACACACTCATCTCCCATCTGTCAGATATTGGTACCACAGACATAGCCCTCCACTGGTCGGTCCTACTTCACCAACAGATGACACTTTGTCACACTGGGTCCATATAAGTCCTCCATGTTTCCTATTACTTGTGGTGTCCCCCAGGGGTCTGTTCTTGGGTCCTCCTCTTCCTTATATGCATCCTGCCCCTTAGCCAAATTATTTGTAACCATGGTCTTAACTTCCCTTACTACGCTAATGACATTCAATTATATCTCACTACATCTTACCCCACTGACCGCCCTCCAAGTTCCCTCAATGACTGTCTATCAGACCTAAAGTTGTGGATGCAGAATAATTTTCTAAAACTTAACGCAGATAAAACAGAAATCATGCTTATCGGCCTCAAATCTCCGTTGTCCAAATCCTCCAACTTCAGTCTTAACATCAACAGTGCACTTGTTAAATCTTCACTTGTTGTCCGAAGCCTTGGAATACTGCTTGACCCCACACTCGACTTTGATCCCCACATTAAATCCATCACCAAGACTGCTTTCTTCCTTCTCCGGAACATCGCCCACCTTCGCCCCTTTCGTTCCATTAATGATGCTCAAACTTTGGTCCACTCCTTCATTACGTCCCGCCTAGATTATTGCAGCTCCCTTTTCATTGGCCTCCCTACTAAACCCTTTCAAAGACTACAATACGTTCAGAACTTCGCAGCAAGACTCATCACCCGTACCAAACAATCTTCTCGTATCACCCCAATTCTTTCTCAGCTTCACTGGCTACCTGTTCTGTCCCATATTAAGTATAAAATCCTACTACTCACCTTCAAAGCTTTTCATAACCTTGCTCCTTCTTATATGTCTGATCTTCTGACCCTTTATACTCCATCCTGCTCTCTCAGATCCTCTAGCCATAATCTCCTTGCTGTTCCTCGCACCAGACCCTCTACCCTGGGTGGCAGGTTCTTCAGTGCCATGGCCCCCAAGCTCTTGAAGTCCCTTCCTCAACCCCTCCGTGACTGTTCTTCCCTTCCTTTCTTCAAATCTCATCTCAAAACCTTTGTTTCATGAACACTTCTCGTCCACCACTGCATAAACTCACCACTCTTTGTGTGCGTTTTGTTTTCTTTGACCTACATAAAGCGACCTTGAGTTTGAGAACGGTGCTATATAAATGTAACTTATTATTATTATCATTATCATTATTCAGTATCATATAAAATAGCACTTGATCCAGCGCAAGCTTTTTTTTTTGTATAATGTATGATGACGGTTAATTGTGTGCACAACTTAACGAAGCCAAGAAATACTATATCAAGGTCATGAAGTTGTAATGTCTGTATGTGATACAGTATAAGCTTAATAGCTTATATGTGGTCACGTCAAACTGAGAGACAGTGACTACGTTTACATGCACATCCAAATCGAGCTGCTGTCGGTAATCGAGCTGAAGGTCCCAGCAGGGTGCCAGAGAAATTCAATCGTACATGCACACAATGAAATCGGGCTATTGTGTGAGGTGCATTGTGCACCCGAGCCACAGGTGGCGCAACACGCCCCATCGTGTTGGTACACTTCCGGTTGTCGTCATGAAGAAGAGCTATTCAAGAGTGTAAACAAAGTTATCAGTTCCGTGTTCTCCATTGCGCGTTTTTCTCCCGTCCATGAATTTTAATATATTCAACTCCTTAAGCTGAATGAGCATGAACTCTGTCTCCTCATTGCTCCAGAAGTGCACGTTTCTGCTTGCCTGTGGCAGTGGGGGCGTGGTCAAGCGCCGGTCTGTGACAGGAGGGCGGAGCCAGGGAAGGTGAGTGGCAGAATCACTTCACCTGACGGTAATTAACCTGTGTTTGTGTGTCTTCCCAGTAACCGCGCCCTATTTAAGGAGGCAGAGGGAGAGCAGAGGGGAGAGCTCATCCTGGGACTAGAACACAGCGCACGCGTTTTTCTCTCAAGAATAAAAGTAGGCTGTTAAACTGAAAAGTCTGACAATAAAAAGCCTATTAGTACCAGAAGCTTTGTCCTGCCGTCCTCTGTGCTCCACCCACACTTCAGAGAGCTCTACATCGCCATTTTCTCTTCTTCGTTTGTTCCTCCTGACCTCTTCTGCTGCTCGCTACTACTGTTGTCATGCCGACCGAGGCTGTTGTGTTTCCCGCTTGTGGTCTCGTCACTCGTCACTTCCGGAAGTAGCTCGACAACTAGCTCGATAGGGTATACATGCACAAAGTAGCTCGGCAGAAATCGCATAAACTAGGTCGTGTAGCTCGATTCCGAGAAATCAAGTTCGGTTCAATTTCAGCCGAATTAAGGTGTATACATGGCATTTTGAACTTCGATTTCAGTCGAACAACGGCAGAAATTCGATTCTCTCTATGTGCATGTAAACGTAGTGAGTGATGCTGGAATGGACACTGCTCCATGCTTTAGCAATATTACGCAAGAAAATTGGGCTCAAGTTCTGAATTGTACGTAACTAAGACATGCCTCTGTTTAAGATAAACTAAACTAAAAATGTGTAACTGTGTGAGTAGTGCGTAAGTGTGTAGTTATGTCCGCGGTCTAAATACCGATGTGCAGTTTTGGTATTAATGGCTCTAAGCTGCTCTATGCTGCTTCCTGTTTACGCAGGATATGTACTATGAGTCAGTGAAGGCTCTGTACACAGTGGGCTACAGCACGTCTCTGGTATCCCTCACCACCGCCATGGTCATCCTCTGCAGGTTCAGGTCAGTAAAAGCTCTGCTAAGCCTTAATCACATCTTATATATAGCAGAGACTGAGGAAATCGCTCCAGGGCCCAAGCCCATTTCAGCTTCGATTTTCCTGCAGTGGAAATTGCATTTCATCATGCCATTTGGAAGCCGGCCTGTTTTTTGGCCTCCCCTTCTCAAAGTGATTCTGATTTGATTCTGCTTGCTGTAGCTGGAGTCGCAATGAAATGAGCTCCAACCCCAGTGGAGAGTTCTTTATGTAGCTGATGTTATTCCTCTTGGCTCCGGAGTCTTTCTGAATGCAGACTGTTTTCCGTGTAATTCAGAGCAGTTCACTTAGCGTAATAGAGAGACTTGACTTCTTCCATGGCTTTGACAGGAAGCTGCACTGCACCAGGAACTTTATCCACATGAACCTGTTCGTGTCGTTCATCCTGAGAGCCATCTCCGTCTTCATTAAAGACGGGGTCCTGTATGCTGAGGAGGAGGACAGCGACCACTGTTTTGTCCACACGGTAAGAACACTTCACGTCGATATGTAAAGAAAAAAAAATTAAGAATAAAAATAATAAAAAATTAAAAAATAATCTACAAAGTGTAAGTGATGTCGCTGATTACTTTCCTATAACAGCATATTGTGAAGCAGGGGCGCCGCCAGAAATTTTGGGCCCCATGAAAGATTAGAATTTTGGGCCCCCCAACTTTGCCCACCCTCGTCACAATTGCACTATTGTCATTATTTGACTTTTGATAGCCCATGGACCTTGAGTTTGTGACTTTGTTATTACATTTTATGTATTAACCTACCAGGGACTAGATGAAAACTGGTCAGTGACTAATTCTGGTGCATTTACGTACAATCACAAATGAAAATTCAAGATTTTGCCACATGCCTTCTTGTGCTAGGACAATTGGTAGTGAAATGATCATTAAAAACTTCAATCCTAAAGCATTTATGGGTTGTATTGCTGCTTACCTCCTTCTCCAAAGGGGGGTTCAGTGGTTTGGTAGGGCGGAGGTCCCCCTGAGGCTGAATCTGTGCATATTTAGGGCACCCCATTAGTTATGAAACTGGTTATTAGCACTAGTTATTAGCACCAGCATAACGTAATATTTCATCTTGTTTATCACACAAGTCAGTTCAGTTATTAAAATGGAAAAAAATGTCACTGTACAAACTGTAAAAGTGTTCTCTTGATAGGCTAATCCAACCACGTTCATACTGTTCATTTACCATTCGCTAATATTTTGAACACACACGTGAGCGATAGCTACCTTTCTTTGGGAAAAACGGAGTGACCAGTTGCCTGCCTCTCCGGTCCCTCTCAGCTTTCAGCTGCCTTTCTTTACGTTTTTGACAGCCACTCTTCATATTTAGCGATCATAGACTGCACGCACTCCACTGCTGGCTGGCTGGCTGCTGCACCGCGACACAGCAGCAAGTAGCGTTGCACTGATCAGCACACAGATTTAACGCATCGCGCTTCTATCAGAACTGGACCGTACCATTTCGCAAAAGGGGGAGGGTTAAATGACAATATGTTGAAGAACTCAAGAAATAGACAACCTTGTTCAATTAGCTCATTTTACCAGATGGAATATTGCATTGTTGTTATTTCAAAAGTCTTATTAAAATCATTAAAAGCATATTATCAGCCCCTTAAAGGGCCCCATGGCAGTGCTGGGCCCCTAGAATTGTTCTAACCTTTCCCCCCCTGGCGGCGCCCATGTTGTGAAGTGTTTTATTGTTCTTATACCACAATAATTTTACACAGGTGTAGGAACAAGATATCACTTTTTTATTCATGACACTGCAATCTACTGTGCCATCCACAATTATTGGCACCCCTAGTAAAGATTAGTAATAAATAAATAAATAAATAAATAAAAGAGAGTTTGAAAAAATCCACCTTTTGGTGAAATCACTTCATCACACACTGAAAAAATTAGAAAAGTCCAACCTTTAATTGAAATAAATTGATTCACTGAAAAACAGATCCCTCATCAAGAAAAGCACATGTGCCACTATTATTGGCACTCCTGCATTTAATACTTTGTGCAACCTCCCTTTGCTATTAAAACAGCACTGAGTCTCTCCTATAACATTTTATAAGGTCAGAGATACAGAGCAGGGCATCTGAGACCATTCCTCTTTACACAATCTCTCCAGATCGTCCAGGGTCCTCGGCCCTGTCTTGTGCTCTCTCCTCTTCAGCTTCACCCCACAGGTTTTCACTGGGGTTCAGGTCAGGGGACTGAGATGGCCAGGGCAGAAGCTTGATTCTGTGGTCAGTGAACCATTTTTGTATTGATTTGGACATGTGCTTCGGACCACTGTCCTGCTGGAAGATCCAACGATGACCCGGTTTTAGTTTCCTAACAGAGGAGCCAGATTCTGATTTAAAATGTCCTGGTGTTTCATGGAGTCCATGATGCCATGTACCCTAACAAGGTTTCCAGGGCCTTTGGAGGAAAAACATCCCCAAAACATGACTGAACTTCTGCCATATTTTACAGTTGGGCTTGGGTTCTTTTCATTATAGCCATCCTTCTTTTTACTCCAAACCCATCTTGAGTGTTTATTGCCAAAAAGCTCCATTTTTGTTCCATCAGACCAGAGAATACAGTTCCAGTCAAAGTTGTAGTTCCAACAAAAAACAAATCAGAGATTTGTTTTTCTCTGAATGAGCTGATTTCAATTAAAGAAGAACACAAGCCTTCGAGATGAGATGTTATCGAAAAATTCTCAGCATCTCCTATAAAGATCGCATCACAAATGATGACATTTGGAGTTGAGTTGGAGCGGCCATCAGACCTCATGATGACCTCCTTTCCATTGTCAGAAGCAGGAAGTTGAAGTGTCACTAGATCCAAGTCACTAGATCCACCGGGCTTGCAAAGACCATCATGCAAGGCTCAGATGAAGACGTGGAAGATAAAAGAAACAATGGGAAGACAACATCAAGGATTGGACACAGCAGCCGCTAGCGAACACGTTAAGACTGGCAGGAGACCATGTCAGGTGGAGAGAGATTGTCAGAATGTCATCAGTGATGCCCTTACAGCCATCTGTTGGTGATGGGGTTTGATTGATTGATTGATTGATTGATTGACTGATTGATTGATTGATTGAAAGGTTGGATTTTTCCCATATTTCCAGTATGAGATGAAGCGACTTCACCAAAAGGTCGATTTTTTTGTTTCTAACCCTTTTTACGCATCTTTATAAGGGGTGGCAGTAATTGTGGAGGGCACTGTAACTGTTGCAGGAGTGCATGCTCTTGCAGTAAATTAAGCTAAATGAGGATATGCTCATACTCTGACGCTAACTCAAAGAAATGGCCTCCAGGTGGCGTGTAAGGCAGTGATGGTGTTCTTCCATTACTGCGTCATGTCCAACTACTTCTGGCTGTTCATCGAGGGCCTGTATCTCTTCACTCTGCTGGTGGAGACCTTCTTCCCAGAGAGGAGATACTTTTACTGGTACACCCTCATCGGCTGGGGTAGGCTGCAACATTTTGTTATTATTATTTTTTTAAAGCCTCAAGCCATGTTCACTAATTAGTAACAGTTGTACCACGGATGGGCGGCACGGTGGTGTAGTGGTTAGCGCTGTCGCCTCACAGCAAGAAGGTCCTGGGTTCGAGCCCCGGGGCCAGCGAGGGCCTTTCTGTGTGGAGTTTGCATGTTGTCCGCGTGGGTTTCCTCCGGGTGCTCCGGTTTCCCCCACAGTCCAAAGACATGCAGGTTAGGTTAACTGGTGACTCTAAATTGACCGTGAGTGTGAATGGTTGTCTGTGTCTATGTGTCAGCCCTGTGATGACCTGGCGACTTGTCCAGGGTGTACCCTGCCTTTCGCCCGTAGTCAGCTGGGATAGGCTCCAGCTTGCCTGCGACCCTGTAGAAGGATAAAGCGGCTAGAGATGATGAGATGAATGTACCACGGATCCTATTTTATGTACAGCAATAAAATAAAAATAAAATAAAATCAATAGCTAAATAAATAAAATAAAATAAAATAAACATCCAAATAGCTAAAATAAAATAAACATTCACCTATTAGCACTTATTAGTAATTTTCTTCCTGTGATCTGATTCTATGGTGTATGTTATGATCTGTACAGTATACTTATCATAAATAGTCAACTTTATTGTCCTTGCAATATACTGTATATATTTTTCAATAAAGTGTCTTTATCTGTTAAGTTAACCATCTTCTCTGTTTCCTCTTTTGTTTTCCAGGAACTCCAACGATTTGTGTGACTATCTGGGCAGTTCTGCGGCTGCACTTTGACGACTCTGGGTGTGTGTTATTTATGTGAGCCCAAGAAAATCCGAAAGAAATTTGTATTGCTCTATTAATCATACAATCTTGGCCTTTAAAGTGAAAATCGTCTCAGGTTTGGTCTTCAGAGGAAAATCTGATCTCAAGAATGAAGTTTGTATTGATTTCTGGTTTTGTTGCAGTTGCTGGGATATGAATGACAACACTGCCCTCTGGTGGGTCATCAAGGGACCTGTTGTTACTTCAATTATGGTAAGTATACGAGGCTAATACATTACATTACGTTACATTACATTAATGGCATTTAGCAGATGCTGTTATCCAGAGCGACATACAACATACCCAGAGCAGCCTGGGGAGCACTAGGGGGTTTGGTGCCTTGCTCAAGGGCACTTCAGCCATTCCTGCTGGTCCAAGGAATCAATCAGGCAACCTTTTGGTCCCAAAGCTGCTTCGCTAACTATTAGGCCATGGCTTCCCCAAAATTGTTTATTTAAAAAAAAAAACAGGCTAAAGTCCTGAAATGAATTTCTGAGACTCAGTGTCTTGTAAAATTATAGATAATGGATACAGGACTCTTTCGAATTTAACGCCGATTGTTCTTGAGGCTATTACGCAACTATAAAAACATGATGATAATGTAATGCATGTAGTAAAGAATTTCAATCATAAAACAAAGAAACATCCATCCATTATCCGTAACCGCTTATCCTGTACAGGGTTGCAGGCAAGCTGGATCCTATCCCAGCTGACTATGGGTGAGAGGCGGGGCACACCCTGGACAAGTCACCAGATCAACACAGAGCTGACACATAGAGACAAACAACCATTTACACTCACGGTCAATTTAGAGCCACCAGTTAACCTAACCTGCACGTCTTTGGACTGTGGGGGAAATCGGAGCACCCGGAGGAAACCCACACAGACACGGGGAGAACATGCAAACTCCACACAGAAAGGCCCTTGTTGGCTGCTAGACTCGAACTCAGAACCTTCTTGCTGTGAGGCAACAGTGCTAACCACTACACCACTGTGCCGGCCCAAACAAAGAAACATTCCTTCCAGATTAGCCCCCCACTGTGACTACCTATATGAGAGGCAGAGGGCTAACCAATAGGAAGTTGGTGCTGCACCCATGCGCCTTAAGGAATTGGGTAGTACTGGGACAGGAGACTGCCTGGGAAGACCAGATCCTGGTGTGGAAGGGACTTTGACTTGACATGATGCAGAAAAACTAGTTCATGCTTTTGTTACCTCTAGGTTGGATTATTGTAATGCCTTACTGTTTGGATGTACCAATAAGTGAATAAACAAGCTCCAGTTAGTTCAAAATGCAGCAGCAAGAGTCCTTACTAGAACTAGAAAGCGCTATACCAATAAACTTGACTTGACTTTTATTTAACATTTAAGGAAGGATTCTCCAGTGCCAGCGGCACGGTGGTGTAGTGGTTAGCACTGTCGCCTCACAGCAAGAAGGTCCGGGTTCGAGCCCTGTGGCCGGTGAGGGCCTTTCTGTGCGGAGTTTGCATGTTCTCCCCGTGTCCACGTGGGTTTCCTCCGGGTGCTCCGGTTTCCCCCACAGTCCAAAGACATGCAGGTTAGGATAACTGGTGACTCTAAATTGAGCGTAGGTGTGAATGTGAGTGTGAATGGTTGTCTGTGTCTATGTGTCAGCCCTGTGATGACCTGGTGACTTGTCCAGGGTGTACCCCACCTTTCGCCCGTAGTCAGCTGGGATAGGCTTCAGCTTGCCTGCGACTCTGTAGAAGGATAAAGCGGCTAGAGATAATGAGATGAGATGAGATTCTCCAGTGCCAGTGAGGCCGGTGTTGGAAGAACTCTTTACAGCTGTTATAATATTAATGATCACAGGAACTAACTTGTTTCGTTGATGTTCCATAGCATTAAATGTAACAATAAATGGATAAAAAATGTACACTATGTTAATATATTCATTAATAAATAAAAACTTGTATTGGCAAATTGCTGTGGTATAAGAGGAATTGGGCCAGATCACATGACCCAGTCACTGATTAGTTTTTTGGAAGGAATGTTTCTTTGTTTGGGCCGGTGTAGTGGTTAGCACTGTTGCCTCACAGCAAGAAGGTTCTGAGTTCGAGTCTAGTGGCCAACAAGGGCATTTCTGTGTGGAATTTGGTAACCGCAAGAGTTTGACTCCCCCACTCACATCTGCATTGCAGCATGCCATTTTTACGATGGTCTTTGGTATGACCCAACCGCAAGTAGAACTCACAATCTCCTAGTCGAGAGGCAAACACACTAACCACTCGGCCAACTCGCAGTCTCTGGAGCATGTAGTAACATTATATTTCTTATCTTAGCAATATTTCTGAGATGAAACAAAGCTATCCGGGTAATGTTATTGATATGAGTTTCGAATGAAAGACTGGAGTCAATAATCACTCCGAGGTCTTTTCCTGCTGCACGTGAAGAAACAGAAAGGCCATCCAGAGTCACTGTGTAATCAGAAAACTTACTTCTAGCTGCATGTGGTCCGAGTACAAGTACTTCAGTCTTGTCAGAGTTAAGCAGAAAAAAGTTAATAAGCATCCGGTGTCTAATGTCCTTCACACATTCCTCAATTCTATTAAGCTGGTGTCTCTCATCTGGTTTTGCAGAAACATGGAACTGTGTGTCATCAGCATAACAGTGGAAACTAATACCATGTTTACAAATAATATCACCCATAGGTAATATATACTATAAAGAAAAAAGCAGCAGGCCTAAGATAGAACCTTGTGGAACACCAAACTTTACCTTAGTATATCTAGAAAAATCACCATTTACATCAACAAACCGATAGTTAAATAAGACCTGAGCCAGGAGAGGGCCGTTCCCTTAACTCCAACAACATTTTCTAGTCTATCCAGGACAATGGAATGATCAGTGGTGTCAAAATCTGCACTAAAGTCCTAAAATGGTTTAAAAGTCCTCACACACACACACAAAAAAAAAAAAACCTTTCCAGCATATTTGTTTTTCCTGTTTTTATATGAAATGTCCATCAGACATCCTTGTGTTAGTTGTTACTATAGAAATGATAACATTCATAACATTCAAACAAGTGCGTTAATGGAAACCTGTGATTTGTCCTGCGACCAATCAGAATTGAGAATTCAACATCACTGTGGTAAAACATATGAGGGGTGTGTAAACTTTTGACCGGCACTGCGACACTGACTTTTATTCTTGTTCCTTCCTATCAGATTAACTTCGTGCTCTTCATCGGGATCATCATCATCCTTGTCCAGAAGCTGCAGTCACCAGATGTTGGAGGGAACGAGTCCAGCATTTACCTGTAAGTAAGCCTGCCTTAGTCGTCATGGCAACAGATTTCTCAAACACATGCACTGTGTGCAGCTCTGGGGCACCTGATTGGCTGATTGTTCATGTTTCAGGCCCTGGCAACCTGCTGTGTCGGTTTGATTGGTGTGTGAAGAATGACTGGAGGTTATGAATTTATGAATGAGAATGTTAATCATAAGGAAAGACAGTTTTGTTACGAACGTTTCGCATAGGCATATTTGCGATGTTGAGAACGTATTAGAATAAAAATCCTTCGATGTAGTAAATCTAGCAGTTGGAACTGCTGTCAGAGCTGTTTTTATTCCAGTCAGGGTCATGGTGGGTCCGGATCTAGAGCCGAAACGGAAATACACCCTGGTTGGGGCACCAATTATTATCGCTCACACCGAGGGGCGATTTAGCATAGCCAGTCCACCTATTAGCATAATTTTCAGAGGTGCAAAGAGAGACAGGGAGAACATGTGAAACTCTACATAGACAGTTACCTAAGCACAGAATCAAACTGAGGACTATATATGAAAATATTTATCCATCTGTATGGACCCAAAAGCACTGTAGGTCCCCATAATGATAGGATCATGTCAAGTGTCCTCACAATCACCTGGTCCTCACATTGTAAAACGAAAAACAGGATAAATATTTCTGTCTAGTTAGCGCAAATAAGGTTAGGGCTAAGTTTAAGTGTTGACCTAAAATTAATCAACTAGAGTAAACAATATATCAGTGGAAGGTCCTCACAAT
Organism: Neoarius graeffei; assembly: GCF_027579695.1. Taxonomy (NCBI): domain Eukaryota; kingdom Metazoa; phylum Chordata; class Actinopteri; order Siluriformes; family Ariidae; genus Neoarius; species Neoarius graeffei. The sequence continues at coordinate 51,758,901 of NC_083591.1, read as the reverse complement.
GACAGAAAACCGGGATGTGTGTTTGTGTGTGTTTAGAGAGACTCCTGCTCAAATGGTTTTGTTAATCGTTTTATATTTTTACAAGTGTGTAAAAATGCAAGGGGAATTTGTGTGTGTGTGTGTGTGTGTACATCTTGCCCTAAAGCGGTGTTTGTCGTCTGTTGTGTTGTCTTTGTCGTGTTTAGCAGCTGTGCTCAGAAATGCTTCAGTGAGCCCGCACAGGCTGTCCAGCATTCGTGCAGGATGTCAGAGCTTTCTACCATCACCCTGTAAGTGTGTGTGTGTGTGTGTGTTTGATAACCTGTGATAAACCATCAGCAACATTTTCATGCAACCTGCACATGCATTCATCTGGGGATTTCACAAAACTAACATCGATGTCTGTCTTAATTGCGCTACTCAATGGAAATGTGTGTAATTGTTATATAGAATTTGCATTTGAAAAAATTGTGATTAGCATGGCGGTTGGTGCTGTGTAACAGTAAACACACATTATAATGATGCTAACTGATATACACTACCGTTCAAAAGTTTGGGGTCACCCAAACAATTTTGTGTTTTCCATGAAAAGTCACACTTTTATTTACCACCATAAGTTGTAAAATGAATAGAAAATAGAGTCAAGACATTTTTCTGGCCATTTTGAGCATTTAATCGACCCCACAAATGTGATGCTCCAGAAACTCAATCTGCTCAAAGGAAGGTCAGTTTTATAGCTTCTCTAAAGAGCTCAACTGTTTTCAGCTGTGCTAACATGATTGTACAAGGGTTTTCTAATCATCCATTAGCCTTCTGAGGCAATGAGCAAACACATTGTACCATTAGAACACTGGAGTGAGAGTTGCTGGAAATGGGCCTCTATACACCTATGGAGATATTGCACCAAAAACCAGACATTTGCAGCTAGAATAGTCATTTACCACATTAGCAATGTATAGAGTGGATTTCTGATTAGTTTAAAGTGATCTTCATTGAAAAGAACAGTGCTTTTCTTTCAAAAATAAGGACATTTCAAAGTGACCCCAAACTTTTGAAAGGTAGTGTAAAGCCATCTTTATAGACATACTGTACATATTAGATACAAATGATGACATCATGCAAGTATCCATGTTCAGATTTTGTTTCATTTCTTGAAGATTTTATGCTATATTTGAATTTATTAACTCTAATTTATTACTTTGGTCATATGCTAGCACACTTCGTTCTGAAAACTGTGATCTAGAGACGATAGTCTGCTAAATCCGACTACTTATTTGACAAAGTTCAACTAAAAAAGTAAAATCAGCCCGTCATATTGAAAAGAAAAGGTCACTGTTGTAAATAAACTGGATTGACGCATGTAGAAGAAACTAGAGGTCACAGTATGTTATGGGTGCTTTTTTAATATATTAATATATATATATAAGTATGCATTTTATTAGGAAAAATCTCGCAAAACTCAACAGCATTCTATTACATATCTTAAAGAAAATATAATTTGTTAAATATATATTTGAAAGATAATAAACTACTCATAATAAAATGAATGTATCTATAAGGGTGCACTTATTTATGCACTGATCACGTATTAGCTTCAGTGTTTAGAAGTTAGCTTTTGTTCTACCTCGGTGTCATATATATTCAGGTTCTGGAACGCTCTATTTCAGCGAGTGATGGGCAGTTCCTGAAAGATTTGTTCAGTTTGAAATGACTCTTTAAGTGAATCGATTCTTTAAATCAGTTGATTCTTTAAAGTAGGTTTTCCATTAGCCTGTCTGTGTTCACGCTGTATATCATTAAAGTGTGTGTGTGATTATGTGAATGAAACAACAAACAAAAGCTAAATGTGTTATTAGCACTGTGACATTACATCAAAAACAAGAAATAAGACCAAACGTGCAATAATTTTTATTATTGATATTTTTATGCTTAGAGTAGATGGAGCGCAGGTGGCCAAGTGGTTAGAGCGCTTGACCGCTAAGCAAACGGTCCCTGGTTCGAGCCTCGGCTCGACGGGGATCTGGGGCTCGCTCCCTGTCCACCCAGCAGTGAATGGGGACCTGGTGGAAACACTGGGGAAGTTAAAGGCAGCGAGGAAAGGAACTGGCCACCCTACCTCACTATGCCAATGGCCCAGGACAAGTGCGCTCTCTAACAGGCACTCCCCCAATGTACGAATCGTATATGGGACTCCCCTTTTGCTTAGAGTAGAGTGGGGGGAAAAGCCCCCCTTAAGGAAAATTCAGTTTTTCTCCAAGTTGAAATGAACCATGTGTTGTTTTAATCATAGTTTTTGACAACAGTGACATGAACAATAATGCCACCTAAAGTTTGCCTAAAGTTAATACTTGTTTTTTTTTTTTAACAAAAACAAACATTGTGCCAAGGGGGCCTTTTACCCCCCCAGTGGGGTAAAAGGCCCCCTGAGGTGGGGCAATAGGCCTCCTCACTCAAAAAAAGCTGTTTGGATAGCAAAAGTGTTTACTTAAGCCTATAATGTGAAAGAAACAAGAAAATATCCCTGAATTAATGAATAGATGCATTATTTTATTATATTTCACATTTTAATTTCAATATAATTTTGTGTGGATTGAGCATGAATTAACAAAGAACAAGCTATTCATTAATTCAGGGATATTTTCTTGTTTTTTTGAGTGAGGGGGCCTATTGCCCCACCTCAGGGGGCCTTTTACCCCACTGGGGGGGGGTAAAAGGCCCCCTTGGCACAATGTTTGTTTTTGTTAAAAAAAAAAATTTAAGTATTAACTTTAGGCAAACTTTAGGTGGCATTATTGTTCATGTCACTATTGTCAAAAACTATGATTAAAACTAAACACATGGTTCATTTCAACTTGGAGAAAAACTGAATTTTCCTTAAGGGGGGCTTTTTCCCCCACTCTACTCTAATTATGATAAAAGGAAACGATGCCCCCTGGGGGCCATTTACCCCGCCATTAAGGGGGCGTTTTACCCCACAGACTACACTTTTACAAAAAAGGGTCTTACTTTCAAAATTTGATTCAACTTTTTATACCTAATGTATTTTTTTTAACGTACTGACTTGTCTACTCATACCACATACACAGCTGTGATATCTGACGAAATAGCAGCTATCTAAATACAGTTTTACTGATATCTGAAAATTATATCACTTACCATGAAATTTGATTTCTCTCCGCTGCGTTGCTGATATGCGATCCACAGTGGATATCCCCGTTGTCAAGCCAGTCCATAGCAACAATAGAAATGTAACTTTGCGCCATCTGGTGGTTATTTTGGGTAAAACAGGCCGGGGGCCTTTTACCCCACGGGGGCGTATTACCCCACTCTACTCTATGGGTGGCACGGTGGTGTAGTGGTTAGCGCTGTCGCCTCACAGCAAGAAGGTCCGGGTTCGAGCCCCGTGGCCGGTGAGGGTCTTTCTGTGCGGAGTTTGCATGTTCTCCCCGTGTCCGTGTGGGTTTCCTCCGGGTGCTCCGGTTTCCCCCACAGTCCAAAGACATGCAGGTTAGGTTAACTGGTGACTCTAAATTGAGCGTAGGTGTGAATGTGAGTGTGAATGGTTGTCTGTGTCTATGTGTCAGCCCTGTGATGACCTGGCGACTTGTCCAGGGTGTACCCCGCCTTTCGTCCGTAGTCAGCTGGGACAGGCTCCAGCTTGCCTGCGACCCTGTAGAACAGGATAAAGCGGCTACAGATAATGAGATGAGATGAGATTTTTATGCTTGTATTATATCTTTGTTGTGCAGCAGTTTCTGTTAGCATTATTAGGAATTAACATGGCAACATGTTCTTATCACCCCGAAATGACGTCTGCGACATGATCTTTCCATTGACACAGTATGAAGTAGTTTGAATAGATTCATAAGAGTCGATTGACTAAAATGAGTCATTTTGCCCATTACTGATTCACTCACATTGTATTGCCTGTGAATTGAGCAAATCGTTTCATAAGTGTGTGTGTGTGTGTGTGTGTTAACAGGAGGCTGGCTCGCTCCACTCTGCTGCTCATCCCTCTGTTCGGGATCCACTACACTGTCTTCGCCTTTTCCCCTGAAGAAGTCAGCAAGCGGGAGAGGCTAGTGTTCGAGCTCGGACTCGGCTCTTTCCAGGTAAACGTCACTTGGATCTATTTTCATTCATTATTTAAATTATTTCTTCCTTTTTCACTCTTTTGTATTTTTCAGCCAAGAGAATATTTTGAGTATATACAATAATAAAGCAGGAGGAAATAAAAAAAAAACATTACAGGCATTTAGCAGATGCTATTATCCAGAGCAACACACCCAGAGCAGCCTGGAGAGCAGTTAAGGGTTAAGTGCCTTACTCAAGGGTAGTTTAGCCATTCCTGCTGATCCAGGGAATTAAACCAACAACCTTTGGGTCCTAAAGCTATTTCTCTAATCATTAGGTCATGGCTTCTCCATAAAGGGCTATGGCTTCATGATAGAGAAATGTACCTATAATGTACTCTGTGTAACGTGAAAATAAATTAATCTCAAATACTCAGATCAGGCGGCACGGTGGTGTAGTGGTTAGCGCTGTCGCCTCACAGCAAGAAGGTCCGCGTTCGAGCCCCGTGGCCGGCGAGGGCCTTTCTGTGTGGAGTTTGCATGTTCTCCACGTGGGTTTCCTCTGGGTGCTCCGGTTTCCCCCACAGTCCAAAGACATGCAGGTTAGGTTAACTGGTGACTCTAAATTGACCGTAGGTGTGAGTGTGAATGGTTGTCTGTGTCTATGTGTCAGCCCTGTGATGACCTGGCGACTTGTCCAGGGTGTACCCCGCCTTTCGCCCATAGCCAGCTGGGATAGGCTCCAGCTTGCCTGTGACCCTGTAGAACAGGATAAAGCGGCTAGAGATAATGAGATGAGATACTCAGATCAAAATTAAGCTCAAGTATAATAATGTTCAGAAAATTAATTAATTAATTAAAAATTTCAGCTGTTTCATCTGACTTTTTTACTTGTTTTATTATTTTTTTTAGTTTAGTCTCCATAATAATCATATACTGTAACTTTAAAGAAATCTTCAAAAACTTGGGATTCATAATATTTCTATAAAATGGAACCGACTTGTTTCTTCATGTCAGACTTTTTTAGCTAACAAAATATTGTAACTATAATATCCGAGTATATAATAATAATAATAATAATAATAATAATAATAAAAGGGTAGCGGGTAGCAGTGACATATTGCTACTTCAGGGAGTGGTCACCTCTGCGCACATGATCCCCGGGCTCAGCTGGATCCAGCTGACAGCACCCGGTAAGGGCCCCTGCTCTGGGTCACAAGCACCAAAATGAATGAAATATCAAGAAGAAGATTTTCAGACCGGAACCTGTTGCGACTGGTTAAACAAGCTGGGTGTCTTCTGGTGATAGACCAGGCCAGGGATGAAAATTTGCTACTGGAACAACCTTTACTCACCAATGCTACACAACTGGGTCAGCGCACCGAGGTTGAGCCCCACAGCGCCCCCGTAAGCACCGGATAATAATAATAATAATAATAATAATAATAATAATAATAATAATAAAGACTAAAATGATCCCAGTCATAATTGGAGCACTTGGGGTGATAAAAAAGGGAGTGAGTGAGTACCTTGGGAGAATACCAGGAGGTAATGAGATCAACCAAATTCAGAAAATAATGTTGTTGGGAACTGCACGTATCCTACGGAAAGTGCTTTCTATTACATGATCGACGGTTATATTCCCCAGGTGTATGGTATATACCTGGATATAACTTGTACAGAAATTAAACCAATGAACCCTATAATAATAATGAGATGAGATGAGATGAGATAATAATAAAGTTGGCACCTTTCCTTGGATGGACAAAAGAAGAGTTGAGAAATGTGGACAGAAAAACGTGGAAAACATTGACGATGAACAGGACATTACACCCGAGAGACAGTGTTGATAGACTGTACCTAAAGTGAAAAGATAGTGAAAGAAGGCTTCTCTCGATAGAAGATGGTGTAAAGATGGTGAGATTGAATCTTGAAGACTATGTAAATAAAAGTACAGAAAGCCTAATAGTTGCAGCCAGAAATGATCCAACACATCTGGTAGAAAGTGCAAAAGAATACAAACGAAGACAAAAACAAGAGAGAAAATAACAGATATATGGGAAAGAATTGCATGGTCAGCACTTGAGACAAACCAAGGATATAGCAGCAGAGGAAAGATGGAATTGGCTGAAGAATGGAAAGTTAAAAAAGGAAACAGAAGGTCTTATAATTGCTGTGCAGTCTCAGGCGTTACGAACTAATGCCATTAAAGCAAAGCTTGACAAAACAAGTGAGAACGGTAAGTGTAGAATGTGTCAAGAGGAGGACGAGACAATCACTCGCATTGTCAGTGGATGTAGTGTTTTGGCACAAAGGAGATATGACTGCGTAGCAAAAGCTCTCCACAGGGACTTGCTCTGACAGAATGGTTTCGAAGTTGCTGAAAAATGGTCTCAGCATCAACGTGAAAGCGTAGCAGAAAATGATCACCATAAAATATTGTAGGATTTCTCAGCTCAAACTGATAAAGAGATATCAGTTAGAAGACCAGATACAGTAGATATAAAAAGTGTACACACCCCATTAAAATGATAGGTTTTTCTGATGTAAAAAAAAAAAAAAATGAGACCACGATAAATAATTTCAAAACTTTTCCCACCTTTAATGTGACCTTTAGGGGGGAAAACATAAACAATAAAAAGCGTACAATAAGTTGGTTGCGTAAGTGTGCACACCTTTAAACTAATACTTTGTTGAAGTACCTTTTAATTTAATTACAGCATTCAGTCTTTTTGGGTCGGAGTCTATCAGCCTGCCACATCTAGACTTGGCAATATTTGCCCACTCTTCCTTGCAAAAGCGCTCCAAATCTGTCAGATTGCAAGGGCGTCTCTTGTGCACAGCCCTTTCTAGCAGACACCTGAAGGTTTTGGGCCAAAACTGACTGGTATTTAGAACTGTTCATAATTCCGTCCACCTTGACTAAAGCTCCTGTTCCAGCTGAAGAAAAACAACTCCAAAACATGATGCTGCCACCACCATGCTTCACCGTGGGTATGGGGTTCTTTTGGTGATGCGCAGTGTTGTTTTTGCACCAAACATACCTTTTGGAATTGTGGCCAAAAAGTTCAACCTTGGTTTCATCAGACCATAAGACATTTTCCCACATGCTTCTGGGAGAGTTGAATGTTTTTTTTTTTTTTGCAAAATTTAGCCGGGTCTGGATGTTTTTCTTTGACTCTACCTCATAGTCCAGACATATGGAGAATACGGGAGATTGTCGTCACATGTAGTACACAACCAGCACTTGCCAGAAATTCCTGCAGCTCCTTCAGTGTTGCTGTAGGCCTCTCGGCAGCCTCTCAGCAGCCTCCCTGACCAGTTTTTGTCTTGTCTTTTCATCAATTTTAGAGGGACGTCCAGTTCTCGGTAATGTCACTATTGTCCCATATTTTCTCCACTTCTTGATCTTCACTGTGCTCCATGGTATATCTAATGCCGTGGAAATGTTTTTATACCCTTCTCCTGACTGATACCTTTCAACAATGAGATCCCTTTGATGCTTTGTAAGCTCTCTGTGAACCCTGGCTTTTGCTGGAGGATGCAGCTGAGTAAATGTCTGAACTTTATTTGGGGTTAATCAGAGTCATTTTAATTGACGGCAGGTGTGAACCCAAAAACACTGAATGCTGTAATTAAATCAAAAGGTGTTTCAACAAAGTATTAGTTTAAGGGTGTGCACACTTATGCACGGAAGCCGAGAGAGGCCCTTCATATAATCCTTCTCTTTATTCACCTTGTTATCCCGAGATAACGACATAATTAATTCAGGATCTTGAGAAAACAACACAACTAATTCGAGATCTCAAGAAAACAAAACCGTTATTTCGAGATCTCGAGAAAACAAAACAATTATTCTGTGATCTCGAGAAAACAAAACAATTATTTCATGATCTCGAGTAAACAGCTGAGAAATGGTTCATTCAGGTACGCCAAGAGACTTGTGATATGCTGACTTTGGGGCTATTTCTCATTCTGTATAGACGCAACTTTGGTCATTAGAATGTCTCCATTTCTGCTCTGTTACATGTCCACCAATTTCTAAGTCTTCGTTGTCTGACCCACAGGGGGCGCAGCTCTGCTAGAAATCTCAGCTGTTTTCTCAAGATCATGAAATAATTGCTTTGTTTTTTTGAGATCACGGAATAATTGTCTTGTTTTCTCAAGATCACGGAATAATTGTCTTGTTTTCTCGAGATCTCGAATTAGTTGTGTTGTTTTCTCGATATCCTGAATTAATTATGCTGTTATCTCGGAATAACGGTTTTGTTTTCTCGAGATCTCGTATTAGTTGTGTTGTTTTCTCAAGATCCTGAATTAATTATGTCGTTATCTTGGGATAACAAGGTGAATAAAAAAAGATTATATGAAGGGCCTCTCTCGGCTTCCGTACATAAGTGTGCACACCCTTCCATACTTCGGCTTCCATACTTATGCAACCAGCTTATTGTACGCTTTATTTTTTTTTTTTTAAATGTTTTTCCCCCTAACAGATTTGTTTGTTTTTCAATTGAATTGTACAGGTTATAGGTCACATTAAAGGTGGGAAAAGCTTTGAAATTATTTATTGTGGTCTCATTTTTTTACATCAGAAAAACCGATCATTTTAACAGGGTGTGTGCACTTTTTATATCCACGATATAGTTGTCATCGATAAGCTCGAAAAGAAAGCTCTAATTGTTGATGTCGCTGTGCAAATGATGTGAATATTTCAGAAAAAGAAAGAGAAAAGACAGAGAAGTATCAAAACCTAACCTGGGAATGTGAGTTTAACTCCCATCTGTGCAAGACAGTCATAACAATAATAAAGTATGTATAATGTATAAAAAGCGTAATAATTAACAAATTATTCATCTCTAAATACAGATCAAATCCAAACGTTCCAGTAATCACATCATTTTACAGATAACTTTAAAAGTGTGATTCTTAGCAACCGAATCTACATTTTTTCCTTTTCTGTTTTGTCTTGAAATGATATTCATCCATTTTTCCCAAAAAGATGTGTCGCAAGGTCAGTGGTTTCAGTGCAACTGGAAATCAAGCAGCAAAGGATTTCAAAAAAAAGTGCGTATTGCTGCTTTAAAGAAAAACAAATAACAAAAATCTGCTAATATTTTTTACATTTATTATAAGTGACATGAGCAGCTTAAAAAAAAAAAAGTCCTGCTGTGACTCACAGGCAGTGAACATCTCTTTATGAAGAGTGCAAGCTGTGATTCAGTGTGAAACATGTATCACAGTTACACCATGGAGTGATGGAGGGAACGGTGACATGTTGTAGCTTTCCACACATTTTTATTAAATACACTGAGAGCAACAGTATTATCGCTGAACTCCATTTCTCACTTGGATTCTCTCCAGGGCTTCGTGGTGGCGGTGCTCTACTGCTTCCTGAACGGAGAGGTATGACTTTAATGTCATTTTCTGTGGTGTGTGTGTGTGTGTGTGTGTGTGTGTGTGTGTGTGTGTGTGTGTGTGTGTGTGTGTGTGGTCGTTGTTGTCTGTGACTGTAATACAAGGTTGTCATTTATGCAGCCGCTTAGTTGTACAACCCCAATTCCAAAGAACTTGGGACACTGTGTAAAGCCTATATTTCACTGAAAATAGTACAAAGACGACATAGCAAATGTTGAAACTGAGAAATTTTATTGTTTTTTGTTTTTGAAAAATATATATGCTCATTCCAAATTTATTGTCAGCAACACGTTTCAAAAAAGTTTTAACAGGGCCATCGAAAGACTGGAAAATTTATGTAGTGTTTTTAAAAAAAACTAATTTGGTTAATTGGCAACAGGTCAGTAACATGATTGGGTATAAAAAGAGCATCCCAGAGCAGGGGCGTAGCACCAAATTCTGGGCCCTATGCACAATCAGTGGCCATGGGCCCCCCCAAAAAAACCTCAGCAGTTAACAATGCTGAAAGTATCTAATGGCCCTTTTCCACTACCAACGCGGCTGAGTTGGGCTGAGCCGTGTGGTGCTGAGTTGGGCTGAGTGGGGCTGTTGGAGTTGCATTTCGACTACAACCGCGCTGAACCGTGCTGGCTGGAAGTGGGTGGACACATTGGGTGGAGTTAGCGAAAGTGGGTGGACGTCACGTGATGTCGTTAGGCGGCGCAAACAGTGACATCAGTGACCTTTTAAGCGGTCGTCTCACGACCCGGAGAGTAAACAATAAACATGGAGGACATGGAGTCGTTAGTGTTGCTGGTCTTGGTGCTGTGGCTTGTTGTCACCGACAACGCCAACAGATACTGGCAAGAGCGTATAGATGAGGCGAGGCGCATAATTTGTCGTAATTCTTCTTCTTCCGGGTTTACGGTGTTTACAGATGGTGGTTCCCAGCGTGCTCGCGGGGCGTGTGTGAGCATGTGAGGACACTCCTCCTCACCAATCAGTGCACAGGGGAGTGTCTCCTCACGCCCCTAGCCCCACTCGGCTCGGTTTGGCTCAGTTCAGCCCCACTGCAAAACCGTGCGAGTTTTGGGTGCTGAGTAAGGCTGAAGCGAGCTCAGTCGTGCTGCTCTGAGGTAGTCGAAACGTGAGCCGTGTTGGGCTGAAGTGAGCTGAAAAAGGGTAGTGGAAAAGGGCCATAACAAGGGCGTACCAGTCCAGTCAGTTATGTAGCCACACATTAATCTAACAACTCTTAAATGAATAAAAAAAAACTAAATCACACAATACTTCACTGAATCTTTGTTTTATTTGCAGAATGATTAAAACTTGTAACAGTAAATGCCACCAAAGGTCACCAAACATAATAGACCTGCATGAAAATTGAGCACCTTTGCATTGGGCTGAAGAGAACAGATTTTTATCAAGTGGCTTATTTATTACATAAAAGAAAAATGCCATTTCCAGATTTTGTGTTGTGCAGTTTTTAGCACTGACAATCGCGGTGGTATTGAAGCATTTATAACCATGGGTGTTCATTTAATGTAAGCTATTTGCTTTCACATTTGGACTCACCTTTCTTGGGGAAAAAAGTTTGTGAGCAGTTGCTTTCCCTCACTTCTTTTCTTGTCTCTTTCCCCTCTCTTTTCGTTTCTGAAAACCGGATTTTGTTTTCTTGTGCGTCATCTTCCATAGCACAGATAGCCTACAATGCGCAGTGCTGCTTCAGCAGAATGAACGCTACGTTAAATGCGCCTAGTTAAAAAGCCGGGTGAAAGCGGACTAAGCCATTTCGTGCAAAGGGTGGGGGGACCTGTCCCCAGACACTATATGTAAGCTCGGACACACAATTCAATCCATTAATCAAACGATTTATTTACCCAAAACTTTACATTTACATTAGTTAGCAACATATATTGTGATCTTTAAATTGTATTGATATTTAAAGGAAAATAAAATTACAGACTCCTCAAAGGCCCTCCCCCCACTTGGGGCCCTGGTAACTCAGTCCCCCTTTTCCCCCCACTACGACGCCCCTGTCCCAGAGAGGCGGAGTGTCTCAGAAGTAAAGATGGGGAGGGGTTCAGCACGCTGTGAAAGACTGTGAGCGAACAGTGCAACAATTTAACGACATTCCTCAGTGTAAAATTGCAAAAAATTTGGGGATCACATCATCTATGGTATATAATATCATTAAAAGATTCAGAGAATCTGGAGAAATCTCTGTATGCAAGAGACAAGGCTGAAAACTGACATTGGATGCCTGTGATCTTCAGGCCCTCAGGAGACACTGCATTAAAAGCAGACACATGTCTGTAGTGGAAATCACTGTATGGGCTCAGGAACACTTCAGAAAACCATCGTCTGTGAAAACAGTTCATTACTACATCCACAAACGCAAGTTAAAACCAGATATAAACAATATCCAGAAACACCGCCACCTTCTCTGGGCCCAAGCTCTTTTACGATGGACTGAGACGAAGTGGAAAATTGTCCCAAGGTCTGACGAATCAATCATGGACACCACGTCCTCCAGGCTAAAGAGGAGAGGGACCATCTGGCTTTTTATCAGCGCACAGTTCAAAAGCCAGCATCTGTGATGGTATGAAGGTGCATTAGTGGAAATGACATGGGTAGCTTGTACATCTAGGAAGGCATCATTAATGCTGAATGATATGTACACGTTTCAGAGCAATATGCTGCCATTCAAACAAACTGTTTTTCAGGGAAGGCCTTCCTTCTTTCAGCAAGACAATGCCAAACCACTTTCTGAACATATTAAAACTGCATGGCTCCATAGTAAAAGAGTATAGGTGCTAAACTGGCCTGCCTGCAGTCCAGACCTGTCTCCTAGGGGAAACATATAGAATAGAATAGAATAGAATAGAATAGAATAGAATAGAATAGAATAGAAAGCCTTTATTGTCATCACACAGAGCATAATGAGATTCAGAGCTGCTCCATAAAGTGCACACACACATAAAATAAAAAGAAAAGGTATATACAAAATACAAAAAACTACTATTGAACTACTAGTTACTATATACAGACACATTTGTATAGGTCCTGCGTGGAGAATACACCCAAGACAAAGCACAGTAGATAAAACCTTAAGGTCAAGTAAAGTGGCTGATAGTAGCA